>NC_056729.1:1413514428-1413669758 GCF_019279795.1 Protopterus annectens | reverse complement strand
GAGACAGCATCCGACGCAGGACCCAAGACTTTGATATTCAGGCTGGCTGAGGGCTATCTGCAGGCAGATAACCCAAATGTAATGACTGCAACAGTGAAACACGAAGAACATCCCAATCCAACACCTCAAATGCCAGGGGTGAACGGATCCCGGAAGCTGGAATGGTCATGGACAGATCCGCCACCCCAGGAGCGAAGGGGGAACTGGCGCTGAAGCTGTGAGAGGAAGGAATAAACCCGAAAACCTCAAAGTAGATTCCATCCCCTCGGATCCGATGCCGAGGTTATGGCTCCAAGAGTCAGTTGGCCCCGTAAACATCAGAGATGAACCACTCAGGGCAATGGTCAGAGACAACGTACCTTGGAAAATCGGCACTGACCTCACAACATCCAAAAGGACTCCAAAAAGTACAGTTTTGTACCTACCATAAATGTAGATGTTCGAGTGCTAATACAGCTGCAGTAATCACAGATGGGTTTTCAGCCGTCAGGCGGTCCCTCGGTCGGCCGAATTCCAAAGTCTTGGTCCGGCGCTGGTTGCAGTCGCTTACTCTTCTGACGTCAGGAAGGCCAGAGTATATAAGACACAGCCGACGCCATGTTCTTCAGTCTTTCTTGCCCCAGATGTCAGGTGCCCCCAAAAGGAAGGCAATACATAAGTAAAGCTTATCCACATATGCAAGCAATGCAATGTAATGCAAAATCAGTGTAAGCAAGCAAATAAAACATAACAGGATAACCCAGTCAGGAGGTATGAAGAGGTTGTTAGGCCCCATGCCCTAACCAAGAGGGGAAGGAGGGAGGGAAACCTGTACTGCAGCTGTATTAGCACTCGAACATCTACATTTATGGTAGGTACAAAACTGTACTATGTTCATCGTGCATACAGCTGCAGTAATCACAGATGGGTAGAGTCCCAAAGCTATGCATAGGGTGGTAGGTACTATGAGGAAAGTACAGTTTTGTACCTACCATAAATGTAGATGTTCGAAGATCCACATTGCTGCAGTCCTTACATATGGGTAGTCTGCTGTCCTCGGTCGGCCCGAATATCAAAGTATTAGGCTGACGTCGGTCAAGGCGCTTAAGACTGACATCAGGACGTCAGGGTACAAATGCGCATGACCGACGTCATATCCTCAGTCTTTTCTTGCCCCAGATGTCAGAAGACCCTAAAAAGAAAGGCCAAAACCAAAAGACAGCAAAAAACAACCAACCACCCTTGCACTAATCATATGTACAATATATACAATATCCACAATATTCACAACCCAAACCACACAACCTCTAACTACAGAGGGAAGGAGGGAGAATTGGACTGCAGCAATGTGGATTGAACATCTACATTTATGGTAGGTACAAAAAGTACAGTTTTGTACCTACCATAAATGTAGATGTTCGAAGATCCACATTGCTGCAGTCCTAACACTTGGGTAGTCCGCTGTCCCAGTAGGCTCGAATACCAAAGTATATGGCTGACGTCGGTCAAGGCGCATTAGTCTGACGTCAGGACGCCAGGGTACAAATGCGCATGACCGACGTCATATCCTCAGTCTTTTCTTGCCCCAGATGTCAGAAGACCCTAAAAAGATAAGGCCAAAACCAAAAAACACCAAACACTCCTGTACCAAATATATGTACAATATATACAAATTTACAAAGGTACAACACCACCCACACAAACACCCCTAAACACAGAGGGAAGGAGGGAGAATTGGACTGCAGCAATGTGGATCTTCGAACATCTACATTTATGGTAGGTACAAAACTGTACTATGTTCTTCATCCTACATTGCTGCAGTCCTAACACTTGGGTAGAATCCCAAAGCAGAGGTAAGGGAGGCTGGCAAATCATAAGGAAGCAGGAGCTGTCAACATGCCCTGCAAAATAGCCGTGGCAAAACCAGCCCTAGATTTAGAGTAGAGAGGAAGGTGGTAGTGCTTAGAGAAAGTATGCACTGAACTCCATGTAGCTGCCTCCAAAATATCCTTAGTTGCCACCCCCCTTAGAAATGCTGTAGAAGTGGCAGTAGCCCTAGTGGAATGAGGCCTAATCCCAGCTGGAATCTCCTTGCCATGATGGGAATAACAAAATGCAATGCAAAACCCAATCCACTTAGAAATAGTTTGTTTTGACACAGGCTTGCCCTGAGAACTCAAAGCAAAAGAAACAAACAATTGCTGAGACTGCCTAAAATCCTTAGTCCTGCTTAAATAATAACGCAACTGCCTGTGTACATCTAAAGTGTGCAAAATCTTTTCCCCTTTATTTTGGGGATCTGCATAAAAAGTAGGCAAATGAATAGTTTGGTTTAAAGCCACACTAGAAACCACCTTAGGCATAAAGGAAGGATTAGTACGTAATGATACCCTATCCTTATGGAAAATCAAAAAAGGCTCAACCGCCGTAAGGGCCTGCAATTCAGAAACCCTTCTTGCAGAAGTAATGGCCAACAAAAAAGCAGTCTTCCATGACAAGTATTTCAAATCAGCAGTAGCCTTGAGGCTCAAAAGGTTGTAGGGTAAGTATCTCCAACACAAAATTGAGGGCCCAAGCAGGAGAAGGAGCTCTACGGGGGTCTTATATTCTTTGCCCTCTAAGAAATTGCTTGAACAAAGGATGAGAAAACAATGGTGGGTCACAATCATAGTGAGCTGAAATTGCTGCAGCATGAATCTTAATGGAAGAGAAAGACAAACCTTTGTCCAATAACTCAGTAAGATATTGAAGAGCCACACTCAAATTAGGCTCAGAAACCTCCAAATCCTTTGCTGCACTCCAAAATAAAAATCTCTTCCATTTTTCTGCGTACACTTTCCTTGTACTAGGTCTTCTGGCTTCCATAATCACATTCAAAACTTGTTGAGGAAGTTGAGACCTGCTGTGTTTCAAAACAGAATATGCCAGGCTGTGAGATGAAGAGAGTGAATCTTGACATTGAGTAGATGACCGTCCCTCTGAGACAATAGGTGTGGAATCAAAGGTAAAGGCCATGGAGGCTTCCTTACCAGATTCCTCAGTAATGGGTACCAGTGTTGCCGAGGCCAATCTGGAGCTATTAAAATCATCCTTGGCTTGTCTTGTCTGACCTTTAGGAGTACCTTTGGGAGAAGAGGCAGAGGTGGAAAGGAATACACATGAAGATTTTTCCAACTGAAAGAAAGAGCATCCACTTTCCAAGCTGTGTGATGAAACCTTTTCGTGCAAAACCTTGGCAGCTGGTGGTTTAGTGGAGAAGCGAACAGATCTATGTCTGGAGTTCCCCATGACACTGTCAATTTCGAAATACATGAAGATCCAGTTTCCACTGTGGGGATCCATGATTTGCCTGCTTAACACATCTGCTAAGGAGTTCTGTGCTCCGCAGAAACCTTGCCTGAAGAGTTAGTTGCAAGCTGAGCGCAGTCTCCCACAAAATCATTGCTTGCCTGCATAGAGGATAAGAATGTGTTCCCCCTTATTTGTTGATGTACCACATGACAGTTGTGTTGTCTGTTAGAATCAACACCTGCCCTGGAAGAAGTAACTCCTTGAAAGCCATTAACGCAAACTGGACTGCTAACATCTCCTTCATGTTGATATGTAGATGCTGTAGTCTGGCAGGCCACTTGTCTTGTATCCACTTTCCATTCAGATGGGCTCCCCAAGCTATGTCTGAGGCATCTGTCGTTAGAATCTGACTCGCCTCTGGCCGGGTCACAGAGAGTCCCTTGTTTAGGTGACATTCCTGAGCCCACCACAAAAATTCCTTTTGAATGCAAGGTATTATTTGAATGACAGTGTCCAAATCCTGGCAGTGCTGTGTCCATACATTTTGAGATACCATTGCAGCTTCCTCATATGCAGTTTGGCATTGGGAAGCACCAGAATACAAGATGCCATGAACCCTAAGGCTTGAAGGACTGTCCTTGCAGTCAGCCCGGACTGAAGAGATAGTTGATGGAAGTAAAGGAAAGATTCTTTTGTTTGTCCAGGGTTAAAAGGCCATCTGTTGCTGTATTCAGTCTCACACCCAGAAAGCACATGTCTTGAGAGGGTACTAGACTGGACTTTATTTTGTTCACAGAATACCCCAGGCATCTTAGCACTGCTATCACATATTCCAAATGCTGTAAAAGGTCTTCCTTTTCTTGAGCCAGAATCAGGCAGTCGCCAAGTAAGGATAGATTTGTATTCCTTTTAGCCTGAAGTAAGCTATCACTGGAGCCAGAACTTTTGTGAATACTCTGGGCGCAGTAGATAAGCCAAAGGGCAATGCAGAGAACTGATAATGGGAATTCCCAGCTCGAAAACGCAGATACTTCCTGCAACTTAGTCTGATAGGCACATGAAGGTAAGCCTCCTTGAGATCTAAAGTTACCATCCAGTGATCTTTGCCCAGCAGAGGTAAAAGCTGTTGTAACGTCAACATTTTGAACTTGGGAATGTCCAGATAAGTGTTGAGGATAGATAAATCCAAAATTGGTCTCCACGTGTTCCCCTTTTTTGGTACTAGGAACAGGCGAGAATAAAATCCTAGGCCCCCTTCTGGCACAGGAACCGGCTGAATGGCCCCTATTTGGAGTAACAGAGAAATTTACTTGTAAGCTTCTTTTCTTTGTAGAGGAGGAATGTCTGGCATGCCTTTGTAAGGAGGCAAGGTATGGAAATAAAACCTGTAACCGTGGTGAATGATATCCAATACCCATCTGTCTTGGGTAATTAAACTCCAATTTTCTTTGAAAAGTGCCAGCCTTCCTCCCAAAGGTGCTGCCAGACGAGAAAGCACTGGCAGCTGAAAAGGCAGGTCATTGGGTCTGTTTACGAAAGGACTGACCCCTGCCCTCACCAGAAGACTGAGCAGGTGAACTCCCTGTTCTAGGCCTAAAGAACCTTGAGCTCTGCCCCTACCACGTCTAGACCTACCCCTAGACTGGGAATCATAAGAAGGATATGTCCATCCCTTAGTAGGCCAATTTCTACTAAACTTCGGAGGCTGAACCTGCAAAAAATCTTTAACCGTCTGCATAGACTTAGCCTTGTCCTCCATTTTCTTTAAAACTGCTTCCACAGGCGAACCAAACAACACATCAGACTGCAACGGAGCATCCAAAATCCTTGTCTTAACATGCTCAGCTAAATTCTGATCCTTCAGCCAGGCGTGCCTGCGAAGAACAGAACCAGTGGCAGCCACCCTCGAAGAGGCCTGCACGGCATCAAAACCACATTGCAAGGAATGCTTACCCACCTGTTCAGGCACATGAACTAAATCCTGCAACTCTTTACACTCAATACCTTCCGCCAGAGCATCCACCTTAGACTTCAATTGTAAAGGAGATAATTTTGATATTTTAACATGTGGAACTGGCAATTCAAAGCCCTCATGGCTAAAGTGGAAGAAGTATACACCTTCTTTCCCCATCTATCCAAAGCCCTTGCCTCTTTATCAGGAGGAACAGGATTTTTAACAACAGAAGCCTTAACACCTTTAGGCCCCTGGGAAACAGTTTCTGGGTCTGCCCTAGGACTCTTAAAAAGATACTTATGAGCTTCAGGCACCCTATAGTACCTATCTGGTTTAACTGGGGCAGGAAGCAAAGAATCAGGGTTCAGGGAAGCCTCTGCAAAAACATCTTCCACCACATCCAGAACAGGAGGAATAGCTAAAGGCCTATGCTGGGGTAAAAACAAAAATTCCCTAAGCCTTTTCCTGGAATCAGAGAAATCTTGACCTTCCCATTTAAAATGCTCCCTCATGGAATGAAGAGTCTCTGAAAAAGAAAAATCCACAGGAGGAGAAGCCGAAGGAGTAGAATCATCTACATCAGAATCAGAATAAGGAGGATACTCCTGCAAGTCTTCAGCCGAAGACTCAGAAGCCTCGAACACTGCTCAAAACTCTCAAGCTCAGGTTCCACCCTAGGCCTCTTATCAGGAGGGGGCATAGAACCCCTAATCATAGTAATCAAATCTTCTGCCATTTTAAGCATATGTTTCTTAGGCAAAGATCCTGAAGAACTAGGAGAAACACCCACTGAAGTTAAACCTGGCCTGTCTCTCAAAGAAGCCTTGGAAACAGAAGGGGAGGGCCTAACCACCTTAGGAAGGGAGGGGAGAACAGCCACCTGAGAAGCCCCTTCAGCCTGGCCTACCTCCTGAGAGGACACATCTTGTAACAGTAAAGTCCCTCCCTGAGACTCCAAAGAAACCTCTGGCAGAACCTCCGGCTCCACCGAGCCTTCTAAAGAACCGACGTCCGGGACTGACGGTTCTTCCAACCTAGGCTTTGCTGCTTTGTCCTTGCGCTTTTGAGCGGGCCGGAGCATCCGACGGCATTTTATAATTACAACGCTTCCCAAAACTAACCTGGCACAGTCTAATCTTCTCTTTATAGTGCTTGTTAAATCTAGCACAAGAGCGACATGCAACAACGTCGTGCTCAGGCCCTAAGCAAGGTATACACAAGGTATGGTAATCCCTATGAGGTATCTGCTTCCCACAAGAAATACAGTTATTCACTTTTTCTGACATCCGTTAAATACTGAGGCAAGAAAAACCAAAATATTCCCAACGGGTACTTAGCCAACTTTGATTCGGTCTGAAACTCCGACTTCAGAAAATTTCAGAACGCCAACCTGCACTCGCAAAACTGCTTCTGCATCGGACCATGCGGCAAAAAAGACTGAGGATATGACGTCGGTCATGCGATTTGTATTTGTACCTGACGCCCTGACGTCAGACTAATGCGCCTTGACCGACGTCAGCCATATACTTTGGTATTCGGGCCGACTGGGACAGCGGACTACCCAAGTGTTAGGACTGCAGCAATGTGGGATGAAGAACATCTGTACTATGTTCTTCATCTCACATTGCTGCAGTCCTTACATATGGGTAGAATCCCAAAGCAGAGGTAAGGGAGGATGGCAAAACTAGAAAGCATTAGGAGCTGCCAAAATGCCCTGTAAAATTGCAGTGGCAAAACCAGCCCTAGATTTAGAGTAAAGTGGAAGGTGGTAATGCTTAGAGAAAGTATGCACTGAAGTCCATACAGCCTACCTCGATCTGGCGAAGGCCTTCGATACAATACCCCACTCGGGTATCATTGAAAAACTCATCAGCTTAAATGTTAACCCATACATCACAAGATGGGTTGCAAACTGGCTGAGTGACAGAACCCACAGGGTCAGAGTTGCTGGCGCCATGTCAGACTCAAAGCCTGTCACAAGTGGTGTACCACAGGGCTCAGTCCTGGGCCCACTCTTGTTTGGCATCTACTTTTGGCACAAGCAAACACAGGAGGGTTATGGCTGACAAAGTTTGCAGATGACTGCAAACTGGGCCATAGTAGAAAACACATCTGACACAGATATCCTTCAGAAGGGTCTCACAGAAAGGGATAACTGGTGCCAGAGCCATGGCCTAAAGTTAAATGCCAAAAAATGCATAGTCATACCCTTCGGGAAAAACAAGGTTACCCCTAGCTACCAAATAGGTGGCAATCCACTGAGCATAGAAGAAGTTATCAGGGACCTGGGGACCCAGGTTGATAGTAGTCTGTCATTCGACACCCATGTAGCTAAAGTAGTTAGGAAGACCTTCTACATTGCCCACCTTATCATGAAGGGATTCTCATCTAGATCAAGGGAGGTCATAGTCTCCCTATACTCATCACTCATCAGACCAATGATTGAGTACAATGCCCCATTCGGAATGTATCTGACCCGACACTTGCAGCAGCTGGAGAGGCCACAAAAGTTCCTCACCAAAAGGATAAAAAGTCTCAAACATCTGTCCTATGCTGCCCGACTGAAAGAACTCCAGCTCTATTCAGTCGCCGCTTGCTCAGAGGTGACCTTTGCCTAACATACAAGGCCATGTCAAACCCAGATTTGATGAATATGCTTCACCTCAAAAATCTAGATCCGTCAGAGCCACAAGGGCGGGAGACTTAAACCTCGACCACGGCTATTAATAGGACGCTGGAGGGATAGATTCATCACCCAAAGACTCTATGCTGTGGAATAAAATCGGTATATGTGAGGCAGAGCACTGCCTTGTTCAAGTGAAATCTTGACCAATGGATGGGAGATCGCAGATATACCCCAGGGATTACCTCAGTGTCACTGCTCAACAGAGGCACAGCAAAATAATGGGTATAGTTCCCCATACTAAAGGGGTGGCGTAAGCCACAAAACTATGGGCTAGGCTTGTAAATGCCCTCGGGCAGATAGCCTAGTATGAACCTATGAACTCCAAGTAGCTGCCTCCAAAATATCTTTAGTTGCCACCCCCCTTAAAAAAGCTGTAGAAGTGGCAGTAGCCCTAGTGGAATGAGGCCTAATCCCAGCTGGAATCTCCTTACCATGATGGGAATAACAGAAAGCAATACAAAACCCAATCCACTTAGAAATAGTTTGTTTTGAAACAGGCTTGCCCTGAGAACTCAAAGCAAATGAAACAAATAACTGCTGAGACTGCCTGAACCCTTTAGTTCTGCTCAAATAATATCGCAACTGCCTGTGTATATCCAAAGTGTGCAAAATCTTTTCCCCTTTATTTTGGGGGTTTGCATAAAAAGTTGGCAAATTAATAGTTTGGTTTAAAGCCACACTAGAAACCACTTTAGGCATAAAGGAAGGATTAGTACGCAAAGATACCCTATCCTTATGGAAAATTAAGAAAGGCTCAACCGCCATAAGGGCCTGTAATTCAGAAACCCTTCTCGCAGAGGTAATGGCCAACAAAAAAGCAGTCTTCCATGATAAATATTTCAATTCGTCAGTAGCTGCAGGCTCAAAAGGTTGTAGAGTGAGTTTCTCCAACACAAAATTGAGATCCCAAGCAGGAGTAGGAGCTCTACGGGGGTCTTATATTCTTTGCCCTCTAAGGAATTGCTTAAACAAAGGATGAGAAAACAATGGTGGGTCACAGTCATAGTGAGCAGAAATTGCTGCAGCATGACCCTTAATAGAGGAGAAGGACAAACCTTTGTCCAGTAACTCAGTAAGATATTGAAGAGCCACACTTAAATTAGGCTTAGAAACATCAAATTCCTTTGCTGTACTCCAAAATAAAATCTCCTCCATTTATCTGCACACTTTCCTTGTACTAGGCCTTCTGGCCTCCAAAATAACATTCAAAACTTGCTGTGGAAGCTGAGACCCTCCAGGGTTTAAAACAGAATATGCCAGGCTGTTAGATGAGAGTGAAGTTTGACATTGAGTAAATGACTGTTCTCCTGAGACAGCAGGTGTGGAATCGAAGGCAAAGGCCATGGAGGCTCCCGTATCAGACTTCTCAGTAATGGGTACCAGTGCTGCCGAGGCCAATCTGGAGCTATTAAAATCATCTTTGGCTTGTCCTGTCTGACCTTCAGGAGTACCTTTGGGAGAAGAGGCAGAGGTGGAAAGGCATACACATGAAGATTGCTCCAATTGAATGAGAGAGCATCCACTTTCCAAGCTGCGGGATGAAACCTTTTTGTGCAAAACTTTGGCAGCTGGTAGTTTAGTGGAGAAGCGAACAGATCTATGTCTGGAGTTCCCCATAACACTGTCAATTTCTGAAATACATGAGGATCCAATTTCCACTCGTGGGGATCCATAATTTGTCTGCTCAACACATCTGCTAAGGAGTTCTGTGCTCCCGGCAGAAACCTTGCCTGAAGATTTAGCTGTAAATTGAGAGCAGTCTCCCACAAAATCATTGCTTGTCTGCATAGAGGATAAGAATGTTCCTTGCTTGTTGATGTACCACATGACAGTTGTGTTGTCTGTTAGAACCAACACCTGCCCTGGAAGAAGTAAATCCTTGAAAGCTATTAATGCAAATTGGACTGCTAACATCTCCTTCAAGTTGATATGTAGATGTTGAAGTCTGGCAGGCCATGTGTCTTGTACCCACTTTCCATTTAGATGAGCTCCCCAAGCTTTGTCTGAGGCATCTGTCGTTAGAATCTGACTCGCCTCTGGCCGGGTCACAGAGAGTCCCTTGTTTAGGTGACATTCCTGAGCCCACCACAAAAATTCCTTTTGAATGCAAGGTATTATCTGAATGACAGTGTCCATATGTTGGCAGTGCTGTGTCCATACATTTTTGAGATACCATTGTAGCTTCCTCATATGCAGTTTGGCATTGGGAAGCACCAGAATACAAGATGCCATGAACCCCAAGGCTTGAAGGACTGTCCTTGCAGTCAGCCTGGACTGATGAGATAAGTGATGGAAGTACAGAGAAAGATTCTTTTGTTTGTCCGGGGTCAAAAAGGCCATCTGGGATGCTGTATTCAGTCTCACACCCAGAAAGCACATGTCCTGAGAGGGTACTAGACTGGACTTTATTTCGTTCACAGAATACCCCAGGCATCTTAGCACTGCTATCACATACTGTAAATGATGAAGAAGTTCGTCCTTTTCTTGGGCCAGAATCAGGCAATCGTCCAAATAAGGATAGATCTGTATTCCTCTTAGCCTGAAGAAAGCTATCACTGGAGCCAGAACCTTCGTGAACACTCTGAGCGCAGTAGATAAGCCAAAGGGCAATGCAGAGAACTGATAATGAGAAGTCCCAGCCCGAAAACGCAGATACTTCCTGCAACTGAGCCTGATAGGAACATGAAGGTAAGCCTCCTTGAGATCCAGAGTCACCATCCAGTGATCTTTGCCCAGCAGAGGTAAAAGCTGTTGTAACGCCTACATTTTGAACTTGGGAATGTCCAGATATGTGTTGAGGATAGATAAATCCAAAATTGGTCTCCACGTGTTCCCCCTCTTTGGTACTAGGAACAGGCGAGAATAAAATCCTAGGCCCACTTCTGGCAGAGGGACCGTTGTATGGCCCCTATTTGAAGTAGCAGAGAAATTTGTTTGTGAGCCTCTAGTCTTTGCTGAGGAGGAACGTCCGGCATGCCTTTGAAAGGAGGCAAGGTATGGAAATAAAACTTGTAACCTTGGTATATGATATCCAATACCCATCTGTCTTGGGTAATCAAACTCCAATTTTCCTTGAAGAGTGCCAACCTTCCTCCCAAAGGTGCTGCCAGGCAAGAAGGATCTGGCAGCTGAAAAGGTAGGTCATTGGGCCTGTTTACGAAAGGACTGGCCCCTGCCCTCACCCGAAGATTGTGCAGGCGAACTCCCTGTTCTAGGTCTGAAGGAACTCTGAGCTCTACCCCTACCACGTCTAGATCTACCCCTAGACTGAGACTCATAAGAAGGATACGTCCACCCCTTAGCAGGCCAATTCCTACTAAACTTCGGAGGCTGAACTTGCAAAAATCTTTAACAGCCTGCATAGACTTAGCCTTGTCTTCCATTTTCTTCAAGACTGACTCCACAGGTGAACCAAACAACACATCAGACTGTAAAGGAGCATCCAAAATCCTTGTCTTAACATGGTCAGAGAAATTCTGATCCCTCAGCCAGGCGTGCCTGCGAAGAACTGAACCAGTGGCAGCCACCCTAGACGAGGCCTGTACAGCATCAAAACCACATTGTAAAGAATGCTTACCCACTTGTTCAGAGACATGCACCAAATCTTGCAATTCTTTACACTCAATGCCTTCCGCCAGAGCATCTACCTTAGACTTTAATTGAGAAAGAAGATAGTTTTGATATTTCAACATGTGAAACTGGCAATTCAAAGCCCTCATAGCTAAGGTGGAAGAAGTATAGACTTTCTTTCCCCATCTATCCAAAGCTCTGGCCTCTTTATCTGGAGGAACCGGATTTTTACAACAGAGGCCTTGACACCCTTAGGTCCCTGACTAACAGTTTCTGGGTCCGCCCTAGGACTCTTATAAAGATATTTATGAGCCTCAGGCACCCTGTAATACCTATCCGGTTTAACAGGAGCAGGAGGCAAAGAATCAGGATTAAGTGAAGCCTCTGCAAACACATCTTCCACAACATCCAGAACAGGTGGTATAGCCAAGGGCCTATGCTGGGGCAAAAGCAAAAATTCCCTAAGCCTTTTCCTGGAATCAGAGAAGTCCTGACCTTCCCACTTAAAATGTTCCCTCATGGAATGAAGAGTCTCTGAAAAAGAGAAATCCTCTGGATGAGAAGCAGAAGGAGTCGAATCATCTGCATCAGAATCAGAATAAGGAGAGTACTCCTGCAAGTCTTCAGCCAGACTCTGAAACATCCAAGGCTGCTCAAAACTCCCAACTCTGGCTCCACCCTAGGCCTCTTATCAGGAGGGGGCAAAGAACCTCTAATCAAAGTAATTAAATCTTCTGCCATTTTAAGCATGTGCTTCTTGGGCACAGACCCTGCTGAACTAGGAGTGACACCAACAGAAGCTAAACCTGGCCTGCCTCTGGGAGAAGCCTTGGAAACAGAAGGAGAGGGCCTAACCACCCTAGGAAGGGAGGGAGTACAGTAACCTGAGAAGCCCCTTCAGCCTGGTCTGCCTCCTGAGAGGCCACATCCTGCAATATCAAAGTCTCCCCTGGGACTCCAGAGAAGCCTCCGGAACCACCGGTTCCACTGACCTCTAAAGAACCGGCGTCCGCACGGACGACTCTTCTTGCCTGGGTTTAGCTGCTTTGTCTTTGCGCTTCTTGAAGAAGCGGCCGGAGAATCCGACGGCATATTATAATTGCACCGCTTCAAGACCAACCTAGCACAATCTAACCTTCGCTAATAGTGCGCTTATTGAACCTAGCACAAAAGCGACACCCAACAACGTCGTGCTCAGGCCCCAAACAAGGAATACACAAAGAATGATAATCCCTATGCGGTATCTGCTTCCCACAAGAAATACAGTTATTCACTTTTTCTGACATCCGGTAAACCACTGAGGCAAGAAAAACTAAAATATTCCCAACGGGTACTTAGCCAACTTTCACTCTGTCTGAAACTCCGAAAAATTTCAGAACGCCTAACGGCACTTGCAACGCTGCTTCTGCATCGGACCATGCGGCAAAAAAGACTGAGGATATGACGTTGGTCATGCGCATTTGTACCCTGACGTCCTGATGTCAGTCTTAAGCGCCTTGACCGACGTCAGCCTAATACTTTGATATTCGGGTCGACCGAGGACAGCGGACTACCCATATGTAAGGACTGCAGCAATGTGAGATGAAGAACATCTGGGTTGAGCCAGAATGCCCTGCAAAACAGCAGTGGCGAAGCCTGCTCTTGTTCTGGAGTATAAGGGCAGGTGGTAGTGTTTTGTGAAGGTATGTACAGAACTCCAAGTGGCTGCCTCCAAAATATCCTTAGTAGGCACACATCTGAGGAAGGCTGTAGAGGTGGCTGTGGCCCTGGTGGAGTGAGATCTGATACCAGTAGGGACAGATTTCCCATAGGAGTAACAAAATCGTATGCAGTGCCCAATCCACTTGGAAATGGTCTGTTTGGTAACTGGTTTCCCTTGAGCCCCTACGGCATAGGACACAAAAAGTTGTTCTGATTTCCTGAAGGACTTTGTTGTGTCCAAATAGTAACGTAGTTGCCTATGGATGTCTAAAGAGTGAAGCAGCCTTTCCCCTTTGTTTTGAGGGTTAGGATAAAAGGTAGGTAGGTGTATGGCTTGGTTTAAGGCTACCCTGGATACCACTTTTGGCATAAAAGATTGATTAGTACGAAGGGAAACCCTATCCTGATGGAAGATGAGGAAGGGCTGCACCGCCATGAGGGCCTGTAGTTCAGAAACCCTACGAGCTGAAGTGATGGCCAGAAGGAAAGCTGTTTTCCAGGACAAATATTGCAGATCTGTTGAGGCAGGTTCAAAGGGAGGCAATGTTAATTTTTCTAGTATGTAATTAAGGTCCCAGGCTGGTATTGGTTGCTTCCTTGGAGGTCTTATATTCTTAGCCCCTCTGAGGAACTGCCGTAAGAGAGGGTGAGAGAATAAAGGGGGATCCGTGTTGAATTCTGCAGAAATGGCTGAGGCGTGTATTTTAATGGAAGAAAATGAAAGTCCACTGTTCAGCAGTTCAGCTAGGTACTGTAAAACCTGAGGCAAGTTCAATTTTCTAGGGTCCTGTCTTCTTTCATCATTCCAGCAGCAAAACCGCTTCCATTTTGCGGAGTAAGCTTTTCTTGTAGATGGTCTTCTGGCCTCCAAAATGACATCCTGCACCTCCTTGGAGAGTAGAGTCTGATGTGGTGTTAAGGAATTTTCCACGCAGCGAGGTTGAGTGTTTTCAGCTGACTGTGAAGGGTTTTGTAGCTGTTCTGTGTCAGCAGAAGAGGGATTAGAGGCAGGGACCAGGGAGGAGTATGTGTTAGGCTCCTCAGGAGTGGATACCAGTGTTGCCTTGGCCAGTCTGGAGCAATCAGTATCATCCTCGGTTTGTCTGTTCTTGCTTTCAAAAGCACCTTGGGCAAAAGAGGCAGAGGTGGGAATGCATAAACTGTCCATGTTGCCCAACTGAATGAAAGGGCGTCCACTTTCCAGGCCTTTGGATGGAAGGTCCTTGAACAAAACTTTTTCAGTTGATGGTTCCTGTGTGAGGCAAAAAGACCTATGTCTGGCCTCCCCCACGCTTGGATTATCTCCGTAAACACCTGTGGATGCAGCTTCCATTCGTGTGGATCTGTCATATTCCTGCTCAGAGTGTCTGCCAGTGTGTTTTCCAGTCCTGGCAAGTACTGTGCTTGAAGTTCGATTTGTCTTTCCAGAGCCAAGTTCCAAAGAGTCATAGCTAGTCTGCACAAGGGGTATGAGTGTGTTCCTCCTTGTTTGTTTATGTACCACATTACTGTGGTGTTGTCTGTTCTTATCAGTAATTGTCCTGGATGCAGGAAGTCCTTGAAAGCTGTAATTGCATTTATTACTGCTAGCATTTCTTTTGATTGATGTGAAGGTGCTTTTCCTTTTGGGACCATCTGCCCTGAATGCACCTGTCCTTCATGTGCCCAGGCGTAATCTGAGGCGTCTGTGGTTATGACTGGTTTTGCTTGAGGCTTGCAGAATGGAAGGCCTGTGTTTACTTGACATGCTTGGGCCCACCATAGAAATTCCTTTTGCAGACATGGAATTATTGGTATAATTGCTTCCAAGCTGTGACTGTGTTGAGACCATAGATTTTTTAGGTACCACTGAAGTTTCCTCATATGCAGCTTTGCACATGGGATTAGAAGAATGCAAGATGCCATGAATCCCAGAGCCTGCAGGATTTTCCTTGCAGTAAGCCTGGTACTTTTTGCTAGTGTTTTGAAGTACTGAGATAATTGCCCTTGTTTTTCTGATGTAAGGTATGCCATCTGGGTGTTTGTGTCCAAGCTGGCACCCAGGAAGGTTATTTTCTGAGATGGTGTTAGCCTTGATTTCTCCTTGTTGATGGTGTATCCCAGAGAAAGCAGTAACTGTGTCACATATGCCAGATGTTCCAGTAGTATTTGTTTGCTGTCCGCTTGAATCAGGCAGTCGTCCAGATAAGGGTAAATTTGTATCCCTTGAAGTCTGCAATAGGCAATCACTGATGCCAGGCACTTTGTGAATACTCTGGGCACAGTAGATAAGCCAAAGGGCAATGCAGAGAATTGATAGTGGATTGAACCTGCAAGAAATCTGAGGTATCTTCTGCAGCTTTGTCTGATTGGGACATGCAGGTATGCCTCCTTGAGGTCCAATGTTACCAGCCAAAACTCCTTGCCCAGCATGGGAAGAAGTTGCTGTAATGTGAGCATCTTGAATTTTGGTACGAGTAGAAATGTGTTTAGGATGGATAAGTCCAGAATGGGTCTCCAGTCGGTTCCTTTTCTTGGTACCAGGAAGAGTCTTGAATAAAAACCTTGACCTTGTTGGTGCGTAGGTACCTTTTGTATAGCTCTCATGTTTAGGAGCTTTGAAATTTGCAGTTGTGCCTCTACCCTTTGATTTTGTGGTAGGTTTGGCATGCCTCTCATTTTTGGAAGAGTGTGAAATTGAAATTTGTAGCCTCTGTTTATAATGTCCAGAATACATTTGTCTGTTGTGACAATATGCCAATTGTTTGCAAATAATGCTAGTTTCCCTCCCAAAGGTGCTGCCAGCTGAGACTTGCTTGGCATGGAAATGAGGGAGTCATTGGGTTTGCTTCCTGTATTGTTGTGCACTGTCTTCACCACCTCTTGGTGCTGGAGATTGCCATTGTCTGCCTCTATATGATCCTTGTGACTGCCCTCTGCCCCTTGTGCGTCTGTATCTACCTCTTTGGGGCTTGTCAGTGGCTGGAAAAGACCAGTTTTTGAAGGCCAATTCCTGCTAAATCGTGGTGGCTGGACCTGTAAGAAAGCTTTGACAGTTTGCATAGATTTGGCTTTTCTTCCATTTTCGTAGTATATCCTCAGCATTAGTACCAAAAGTACATCCTTTTGTACAGGAGCATCAAGAAGTTTAGCTTTCACATGATCAGGCAAATTTTGTTCCCTAAGCCAGGCATGACTGATCCTGTAGCAGCCGCTCTACTGGAGGCCTCTAGGGCATCATAACCACATCGTAAGGTGTGTTTACTCACTTGTTCCGCACTATGCATCATATCCTGTAACTCTTTTAAATCTGGTTGTTCAGGTTGAGACATTTTGTTTTTTAATTGTGATAACAGGAACTGTTGATATTTAATCATATGAAACTGGCAGTTTAAGGCCCTCATGGCTAGGGTGGCCGAGGTATATACCTTCTTACCCCACCTTTCTAGAGATCTAGATTCCCTTTCTGCAAGAAGTGGATTCTTGGCAGTGGAGGCCTTTAATCCCTTAGGGCCTTGTGAAATGGTTTCAGTGTCAGCATTATGGCCTTTGTAAAGAAATTGGTGAGAACTGGGTACTCTGTAATATCTATCAGGCTTTACTGGTGCAGGAGGCAGAGAATCAGGATTAAGACAAGCCTCCGAATAGACATCATCCAGTACCTCCAAAACAGGGGGTATAGCCAGAGGTCTGTGCTGAGGTAACCAAAGAAATTCCCTAAGTCTTTTCTTGGAATCTGAAAAGTCTTGGCCTTCCCAATGGAAGTGTTCCCTCAAGGTGTGCAAGGTTTCCCCAAAAGAAAAATCCTTAGGGGGGGATACAGAAGGAATGGACTGTTCTGCATCCGAATCCTCAAAAGGGGAGTAAGAGTGTTCCTCTGCATCTGATAAAATGGATCCCTGATCAGAAGAGGGGGATTCTTCCTCCACTCTGGGTCTCTTGTCAGGAGGGGGCTGAGAACCTCTGATGAGAGTTATTAGATCCTCAGCCATTTTAAGCATCTGTTTCTTAGGCATGGGTCCAGGAGATGGGCCTTGAGCAGCAGGTCTAGTGTGATGCCTAGCTGCTTTGGATTTAGTAAAGGCCTTAATAGAAAAAGAAGATGAAGGCCTAAATACACCATGGGTGGAGGTGGATCTGTCCACATTAGTAGGCTCGACATAAGCCGGGCTTGTTGTAGTCTGGGAAAGGGCTGATGACCCAGCGGTCTCGGTACAGAAGACACCGCCAAAGGAGTGTCGCCGGTAGTCAGGGCCTGCAAAGGCGTCTCGCTGAGAACCGGACCACGTGTAGCCTGTTTCAGCGGGGTGTCGGTGGAGACCGCGAGCCTCGCGTGTCGGTCCTTTTCCTTGCGTTTTTGATAAACGGTAGTCGGAGTGTCCGACGACATTTTATAGTCAAAAGCTTTACCAAAAAAGTGTTAGGCGAACTCCGCCCGACGCTTGATAGTGCGTTTATTGAAGGTAGCGCAAAAGCGACAGCCCGAGACGTCGTGGTCTGGGCCCAAACAAGGTATGCAAAGGGAATGGAAATCCTTATGCGGTATTTGCTTCCCACAAGAAATACAATTATTAACCTTTTCTGACATCGGTCTGAGGCAAGAAAAGTTTCCCCAACGGGGTACTTAGCTTTAATGAAGACTTCGGTTCCAAATATTTTCGTAAATCAGGAGCTGGCCGACCGGCACTTGCGAACTGCTTCTGCTTCGGGCACCGAGCGGCAAAAAAGATGGAAGAACATGAAGTCGGCTGTGTCTTATATACTCTGGCCTTCCTGACGTCAGAAGAGTAAGCGACGACAACCGGCGCCGGACCAAGACTTTGGAATTCGGCCGACCGAGGGAATGCCTGACGGCTGAAAACCCATCTGTGATTACTGCAGCTGTATGCACGATGAACATCCAGAGGTTGGATCGGAGAAGGAGTAATGGGAAGAAAGGCAGACTGCATGCTCCCGGCCCCAGAGGGGGATGGAGCAGGCAAGACTCCCAGATGAATCTGGGCTCAGAGAAACTTCAGCATCATCTTGTCCACAATGCCTTCAGACAGACTCTGAGAAGACCGGCCAGAAGAGCTTAAAGACCTGGGCCTAGAGTGGCAGAGGGAAAGCAAAAACTGGAGACTGAGCCAGGAGGTCTCCAGCTTAGGGGAAAAATGAGGGGCCTGGATCAGAGGTGTGCTCCGGGTTGGATCCCGGCAGGACTTAACCGGTGATTCGACCAAGGAAGAGGGGTTGGGAAATTGTTTCCTCAGCCGACCCTGTTCTTTGGAATGGGCCTTCTCTCCACCTCCCGCCAAGAAGCTTGGGGACGGAGTCCTAGAAGCCAGGGCAAAGGAAGAAGACAAAGCCTCAGATGGGGGAAGATGCTTCAGAATTAACTTGTTCCTCCTGTCAATCAAAGTTCGGGGGTGGAATCCCTAACAGATCAAACAGGAGTTGTCTAAGTGGGGGATGCCCAAACAGACAACGCACAGAGTGTGGCCATCAGACAGGGGGAGCTTATGGGCACACACTGCGCACTTCCTGAAGCCAAGCTTTGGAGTCTCTGCCATGGCCAGGAAGAAGCACACACACTATAGAGAACAGAAAGAGAAAGGAAAAGTTTTTTTTTTTTTTTTTTCTAACCGACGCCTCAGTGCAAAGGGATAGGGTACGGGGTTTAAAGTACAAAACATAAGACAGAGATGAGGAAAGGAGAAAAAGGATACCCAAAAAGTACTTCCAAACCAAAGGAGCTTGGAGCTGAGGAGGAATGCTGCTGGTCAAAAAAAAGCAGCAAACAAGATCTGAGGGGAAGAGGGAGACTAGGGCATTATGTTTAGGGAAGGAGCTTGGACTTTGGATCAGATGCTGGAGTACGCGGTCAAGTCAGATTCGTACCTGATCCGAGTCCCCATATCGCTCAGGTTCATAGGTGTTTACTAGGCTAACGGCCACAAGGGCCTCTTTAAGCCTAGAGAGCTAGGTTGAAGATCAAATGAAAAGAAGAAGTTATGTACTCACCATAACGTTCCATCTGAATAGGTATCTTCATTTGTCTGCAATCTTTGGGACACGGATCCGATCTCGGATCAGAGCCGGCAACTTCTACCACAGCATAGATCCGAGCTCCTAGCTCCTCTCTTTACCCATAATCCCCTGCCAACCCTGACTGACCTCAGATCAAGTTTGCCCCATATAACAACTTGCTAGTGTGTCCCGGAAGGACTCATGTAAGACAACTCCTACTTAGAATCATATTGGTCAGGGGGAAGGCGGGTGGGATGGTTGCAGACAAATGAAGATACCTACTCAGATGGAACGTTATGGTGAGTACATAACTTCTTAATCTGAAGTAGGCACTTCATTTGTCAGCAACCTTTGGGACAGAGTCCCCAGCTACCCGTCTTGGGTGGCCTTCATGGAAGGATATTCCGGAGCACTGCAGAGCCAAAGGACACCCTACCTCTGGAGACAGACTCCAGTTTGTAATGGCTGATAAAGGTATGGGATGAAGCCCAAGTGGCTGCGGAACAAATATCATCCAAGGGAACACTAGATCTAAAAGCAGCCGATGTAGCAACGGCCCTAGTAAAATGAGCGCGGACTATCTGAGGTGTAGGCCTTCCCGAACTGATATGCTAAGAGAATACAACTAGCTATCCATCGTGACAGGGTAACTTTAGAAACCGACTTGCCTAGCTTGGTTTTGGCAAAGGAGACAAACAACTGGTTGGATTGTCTATGACCAGCCGTTCGATGAATATAAAAGCGCAGTTGTCTGTGCACATCCAAAGAGTGCAGCTTATATTCTCCTTTGTTCTGATAGTTGGGGAAGAACACGGGAAGATTAATAGATTGATTAATGTTTGCTTCGGAAGATACCTTAGGCAGAAAAGACGGATTGATCCTGAGGTAAACTCTATCCTGATGGAAAGTCAAATACGGTGGTGTGACACAGAGAGCCTGAAGTTCAGAGACTCTTTTAGCTGAAGTAATGGCCACCAGAAAGGCTGTTTTCCAAGAGAGGTATTTGAGATCAACTGTGGCCACCGGCTCGAAAGGGGGGCTTGTCAAGGCCTGTAGAACTAAAGATAAATCCCATGGGGGTACTACCTCCCTGACAGGAGGTCTGAGGAGGAAGGTACCCTTAAGGAAAGCTTTACAGAGCTTGGAGGTAATAAAAGGGCCAGACTCATGCCCTACATGATGGTGCGAAATTGCTGCTAGTTGCACCTTGACTGTAGAACAGCTAGCCCCGATGAAAAAAGGTAGTTAGAAAATCCAAAACCGATGTTAAAGGTGCTGTAAAAGGATCTAAATGACGGTGCTCAGCCCAGATGGAAAAGCGTTTCCACTTACTCCGATAGACCTTTCTGGTGGATGGCTTGTGTGCTGCTACTAGAATGGCTTTGACTGGTAAGCAGATTCTGGGCGTCCTTATCAAGGGTGGAACTGGAGCAACCAAGCCGTCAGCTTGAGGTTGACCAGGCTGGGGGTCGGAAGACCCAGGGGGTGAGTAATGAGATCCGGAAGGGGATCCAAAATCCAGGGCAGATGAATCAGGTGAGACCATAGGTACGGGAACCACGTCTGATGAGGCCAGCATGGGGCAATGAGGATCATCTTGCTCCCCAACCGACTGGCTTTCTGTAAAAATTTTAGCATCAGGGGCAGTGGAGGGTAAGCATAAAGAAGACCGGGAGGCCAAGCATGTACTAGAGAGTCTCTCGGGGACTCCCCCAGAAGGGGGATTAGGGCGAAGTAACTGTTGCATTTGGTATTTGAGGGAGAGGCAAAAAGATCGCAACAAGGTTGCCCCCATTGGGCAAATATTCGCTCTGCTACTAGAGGATTGAGACACCATTTGTATGGAGTCAGGATTGTACGACTGAGCCTGTCTGCTAGGATGTTGGACCGTCCCGGAATGTGCGTTGCAATGAGAAAGCGGTTGGTGGATATCGCCCATTCCCACACTCTCATGGCCTCGCGACAAAGAGAATAAGACCTGGATCCCCCCTGTTTGTTGATGTACCAGACCACTGACATGTTGTCCGTATGTACCGCAATCGTCCCAATCGGAAGAAGGTCGTGAAGTGCCTGCAACGTCAAAAGCACCGCCCTCATCTCTAGGACATTGATATGCAAGGAGGTCTCTATGTCGTTCCACGTGCCTTGGACCGTTCTGCCTGAATAATGCCCCCCCCCAGGCGAGAAGCGTCCGTGGCCACTGTGGCGATGGGAGGAGGCATCGAGAATGGACGTCCCATGTGGAAGCTCGGGGACTGGAGCCACCACACGAGCGACCTTCTGCAAGTCCTGTTTAGGGGAATGGGATGGTACAGAGGGTTGCGGGACAGGGACCACTGCACCTGAAGGGTCCACTGCAGGACCCTCATATTCAGATGGGCCAAAAGCAGCAGAGAAATTGCTGCCGCCATGGACCCTAGAGCCCTCAGGACCAATTCCGCCGGTGGAGCTTGAAGTTGGAGGACAGCCTGTACATGCAACCTCAGGTTCTGAAGCCGATCTGGAGTCAAGAAAGCAAGCATTAGTTTGGAATCCAGTCTCGCCTCTATGAAATCTATCACCTGTGTAGGAGCCAGAAAGGACTTGGCCATATTGACTGTCAATCCTAGACGTGGAGCAAGATTGAGGAAGTAATCCCTGCATGAACAGAGCAGATGCCTTGTAGGGGCGGTAAGGAGCCAGTCGTCCAGGTACGGAAAGACCTGAATTCCCTGGAGTCTCAGGTGGGCCGCTACTGCCGCTAAGACTTTGGTGAACACCCCTGGGGGCTGAGGTGAGACCGAAGGGGAGGGCCCTGAAAGTACAGTTTTGTATCTACCATAAATGTAGATGTCCGATAGGAATGCATCTGCAGTCCTTACAAATGGGTAGTCCTGTCGTCAGGCAGCCCTTCGGTCGGACGGATTCCAAAGTCTGGGTCTGGCTTCGGCTGGTGTCGCGCTTCACCCGACGTCATAGCTGCAGTTCTTCGGGTATAAAGGCATCAGCCGACGCCATTTTCCTCAGTGTTTCTTGCCCCAGATGCCAGGTGCCCTCTTGGATGGCTAAATTTGGATAAATGCCAATGTTTCCAAATAGTAGAGAGCAAACACATAAAATAAGCATGTATGTACATATATACAAACAAATACACCATAAAAGATCCCCCCAAGCTAGCTGAAGGATGGCAAATACCCTAGGAGTACCACAGAGGGGAAGGTGGGTGGGTAATCCTGACTGCAGATGCATTCCTATCGGACATCTACATTTATGGTAGGTACAAAACTGTACTATGTCCTTCAAGGATGCATCTGCAGTCCTTACAAATGGGTAGAATACCACAGCTAAACTAGGGGAGGAGGAAAAAAGGAGAAATTATGGTGTAGTTAGGATCCCTTGCAAAACAGCAGTGGCAAAACCTGCTCGGGATCTAGAGTATAAAGGTAAATTGTAATGCTTGGCAAATGTATGCACGGAGGTCCAAGTAGCAGCCTCTATAATGTCCTTGGTAGCCACTCCTCAGGAAAGCTGTGGTAGTGGCTGTAGCCCTAGTGGAGTGAGGCCTGATGTTCTCTGGAGTTTTCTTTCCATGGTAGGAGTAACAAAATCTAATGCAATTTCCTATCCATTTTGAGATTGTCTGTTTTGAAATTGGTTTTCCTTCCTTTCCTGTTGCATATGCTACCAGAAGCTGGTCAGTTTTTCTATTGGACTTGGTCCTGTCCAGGTAGTAGCGTAATTGTCTATGTACATCCAAGGTATGCAACAGTCTTTCTCCCCTGTTCTGTGGGTTGGGGAAGAATGTAGGTAGGTGGACAGCCTGATTTAAAGACACTCTGGATACCACCTTAGGCATAAATGTAGGATTTGTTCTCATGGACACTATCTTGATGGAAGATCAGGAAGGGTTGCACTGCCATTAATGCCTGTAGTTCAGAGACCCTTCTTGCTGAGGTGATTGCCAGCAGGAAAGCAGTCTTCCAGGATAAGTATTGTAATTCTGCTGTTGCTGCTGGTTGAAAGGGGAAGTGTCAATTTTTCTAGCACAAAGTTCAAGTCCCATGCTGGCAATGGTGGTTTCCTGGGAGGTTTTACATTTTTAATTCCTCTCAGAAACTGCCTGAGCAGAGGATGTGAGAAGACAGGTGGATCCAAGCTGTATTCTGCTGAAATAGCTGATGCATGTATCTTGATGGAAGAATAGGACAGGCCTGTATGGAAGAGCTCTGCCAAGTACTCCAGGATGTTGGCTAGGTTTACCAGTGCCACATCTTCTCCCTTTGCAGTACTCCAAATGAGATATCTTTTCCATTTTGCTGCATAATTCTTTCTTGTTGAAGGTCTACGAGCTTCAAGGATTATGTCTTTAACCGTTTGGGATAAATTTGGGTTAATTGTTCTTATGTAATGTTCCAGGCAGTTAGTTGAAGAGTTTTCAGGTTTGGGTGCAGGATGTTGTAGTTGTTCTGTGTTAACAGCAATGGGATCAAGGGTAGTGCCCATATTTGTTCCCGAGACATGCTCCTCAGCAATGGGTACCAATGTTGCCTTGGCCAGTCTGGAGCTATCAGAATGATCCTTGGACGTTCCTCTTTGATCTTCAAAAGCACCTTGTGCATCAAAGGAAGTGGTGGGAATGCGTATGCTGTCAGGTTTTTCCAACTGAAAGATAGGGAGTCCACCTTCCAAGCAAGTGGGTGGTACGTCCTTGTGCAGAATTTCTTTAGCTGGTGATTGAGTGGGGATGCAAATAAGTCTATTTGTGGCAATCCCCATTCTCTTGTGATGGTTTTGAAGATGTCTGGATGCAGCATCCATTCGTGGGCATCCGTGGTATTTCTGCTTAATATGTCTGCTAGAATGTTTTCTTTTCCCGGTACAAAAATTGCTTGTAACTGAATGTTGTAGCTCAGAGCCACATCCCATAGGTCCAGTGCTAGCCGGCATAGAGGGTATGAATGTGTGCCTCCCTGTTTGTTGATGTACCACATAACTGTGGTGTTGTCTGTCCTTATCATCAACTGACCTTCTTGGAGAAATGGTCTGAATGACTGGATTGCCAATTTTACTGCCAGCATTTCCTTTAGATTTATGTGCAGGCGCAGCTGGTCTTGAGTCCATAAGCCTTGTATGCACTTGTCCAGCATGTGTGCCCCCCAACCGAGGTCTGAGGCATCTGTCGTGATGGTTTGGCTTGGTTGACTGTTGCAGAAGGGCAATCCTGTGTTTGATTGACAGGCCTGAGCCCACCATAGGAACTCTTGCTTCAGGCATGGGATTATTGGAATTTTGGTTTCTAGGCTGTGCTTGTGTTGAGACCACAAATTCTTTAGGTACCACTGTAGCTTTCTCATATGCAGTCTGGCATGAGGGACCAGAATTATGCAGGATGCCATGAAGCCTAGGGCTTGCAGTACTTTTCTTGCAGTTAGATGGTTCTGCTTTGTTAATGCCAAGAAGTAGAGAGGTAGTTGCTCTTTCTTTTCTGCAGTTAGGAATGCCATTTGTTTTGATGTGTCCAGTTCTGCACCCAGAAAGGTTATTCTTTGGGATGGAATCAGCCTTGACTTTTTTATATTGACTGTATATCCCAGGGCTTGCAGCAGGTAAATGACTCTTTGTAAGTCTTCTGTTAGCTTGCTTTTGCTGTCCGCTTGTATCAGGCAGTCGTCCAGGTAGGGGTAAATTTGAATTCCCTGAAGTCTGCAATGAGCAATTACTGATGCCAGGCATTTCGTGAACACTCTGGGCGCAGTAGATAAGCCAAAGGGCAATGCTGAGAATTGATAATGCTCTGATCCTGCAAGAAATCTGAGGTATCTTCTGCAATTTGGTCATATGGGGACGTGCAGGTATGCCTCCATGAGATCTAGAGTTACCAGCCAAGACTCCTTGCCCAGCATGGGAAGAAGCTGCTGTAGGGTCAGCATTTTGAATTTTGGAACAATGAGGAATGTGTGTAAAGCGGACAGGTCGAGAATAGGCCTCCATTTGCTCTCTTTTCTTGGTACCAGGGAGAGTCTGGAGTAAAATCCCTTTCCTTGTTCCATAGATTGTACCTTTTCCACAGCTCTCATTCTTAATAATTGAGATATTTGCTTTAGAGCTTCTGCCCTTTGAGTAGGTGGTAGGTTTGGCATTCCTCTCTTTCCTGGTAGAGTATGGAAATGGAACCTGTAACCTTGGTCTATAGTCTGCAAAATCCATTTTTCCCTTGTGATGCAATGCCAGTTCTTTGAAAATAAAGTTAGCTTTCCGCCTAAGGGTGCTTCCAGTTGTTCCCTGGTAGGCGGTGCCACAGCCAAGTCACTGTGATTGTGTTGTTGTAGTGTTGGTGGCTGCGTCTGTGCCTCGCTGGTTGTTACCCTGCCACTGGCATCCCCTGTAGGCACCCCTGGATTGGTTTCTGCCTCTTGAACGCCTATTCCTGCCTCTCTGTGTCTTAGAGGAGTCCAGAAAGGACCAATTCTTGGAGGGCCAGTTCCTGCTAAACCTTGGAGGTTGAACCTGTAAGAAATCTTTCACTGTTTGTACAGATTTCGCCTTCTCTTCCATCTTTTTTAGTACCTGCTGTGCAGGGGAACCAAATAAATTGACTTTGTCCATGGGTGCATCTAAAAGCTTTGATTTGACATGGTCTGGTAATGCCTGCTCTTTCAACCATGCATGTCTCCTGATAACTGTGCCAGTCATGGCTGATCTAAAGGAAGCCTCCAGTGCATCATAGCCACATTTTAAAGAATGGTTACTAACCTGCTGTATGTTATGTACCATTTCCTGAACATATTTCTTATCTAAAGATTCTTCAGAGGACAGCTTTTTAGTTAACTGTTCTAGCATAAACTCTTGACATTGAATCATATGAAATTGGCAGTTCAAAGCCCTAGCTGACAAAGTAGCAGAAGTGTAAACTTTTTTACCCCATCTCTAAGGACCTGGATTCCCTTTCAGTGGGGAGGGGGTTTTTAGTAGATGTAGTTGCTACAGCTTTAGGGCCCTGGGAGATAGTCTCTGGATCTGCAAAAGGAGCCTTGTATAAATGGTGATGAGTGTCCGGGACCCTGTAGAACCTATCGGGCTTAGCAGGGGCCGGAGGTAATGAATCAGGAGCAGTGCAAGCATCATTAAATGCATCATCTACAACAGAAAGAACTGGAGGTATAGCTAAAGGCCTATGCTGTGGCAAATGTATAAAGGTTCTAAGCCTTTTTCTGGAGTCTGAGAAATCTTGGCCCTGCCACTGAAATTGTTCCCTCATAGCATGCAAGGTTTCCCCAAAGGAAAATTCCTCAGGTGGAGAGGCTGAAGGAATGGACTATTCAGCATCAGAGTCTTCGTAAGGGGAATAAGGAGCCTCAGGAGGGTCTGTATGTTCTGAGTCATCAGAGGAATCATCTGTGGATACTGGCTCTGGGGGCTCTGCTCTAGGCCTCTTCTCTGGAGGTGGATGAGAGGTCCTGTCTGGATGAGGCTGGGATCCACAAATTAAAGAAATGAGATCTTCAGCCAAAGAAAGCATATGGGAACTGGTGCTGGGCCTGTGAGAGGGGGGCTTGACAGGCACCGTTTTTGAAGCTTTAGCTGCTTTAGCCCTGGCAAAGGCCTTTATAGACATGGCTGCAGGAGGCCTAGCAGCTCCACGTGCAGGGGTTGAAATATCCAAGGGAATAGTGTCTGATAATTCCTGAGAAACCGCAACAGCAGGTTGGATTTCAGAAGCCGATTCCACCAGGTTAGAAGAGGCCTCGGTAGAAGGCATGTTTTCGGCTGGGGGAAGAACCGCTTGCTCGGTTTCAGCCGAAACCGAGACACTCGTGGTTGGCTTAACCGCGGTTTCGGCCAAAACCGCGGACCGCGAGTGTCGGTCCTTATCCCTGCGTTTTTTGGTTATTTGTAAAGTCGGAGGATCCGACGGCATGATATAAGCAAAATCAGAGCCGAAAAACTGTTCTGCAAATTCCGACCGACGTCTAAGCGTCCGTCTGTTAAAAGAAGCACAGGCTAGACAAGCTGCTACGTCGTGGTCTGGGCCTAAACAAGGTAAGCAGTAAGAGTGGAAATCTTTATGAGGTATTTGTTTCCCACAAGTTAAACAGTTATTCACTTTTTCTGACATTGGCTGAGGCAAGAAAGAGTCCCCAACGGGTACTTAGCTTTTAGAAGTCTTCAAGTAGTATTCGGTAGTAGTAATCTCTGGTTCTGACCGACCGGCACTTGCGAACAGCTTCTGCTTGGCCACGGCAAGAAAGACTGAGGAAAATGGCATCGGCTGATGCCTTTATACCCGAAGAACTGCAGCTATGACGTCGGGTGAAGCGCGACACCAGCCGAAGCCAGACCCAGACTTTGGAATCCGGCCGACCGAAGGGCTGCCTGATGACAGGACCACCCATTTGTAAGGACTGCAGATGCATCCTTGAAGGACATCTGAAAGTGACTGGCTCCCAGCCGGAAGCGGAGAAACCTCCTGGAGCGTCTGTCCACTAGAATGTGATGGTACGCATCCTTGAGGTCTATCGAGCACATCCAATCGTTCTACCGCAACAGGGGAAGAATAGATTGCAGTGTGACCATCCGGAACTTTTCTTTGGGTACTGCCAGGTTCAAGAGAGAGAGGTCAAGGATGGGCCTCAAGTCCCCCGTCTTTTTGGCACCAGAAAAAACCTGGAGTAAAACCCTGATCCGAGCTGATCTGGGGGGATGGGTTGGATGGCTCTTTTTTGTAAAAGCTGCTGAATTTCTGTAGCAGCCACCTCCCTCTGACTGGGTGGTACATCTGGGAGGCTTCTGGTTTTGGGGGTTACAATAAAGGGAATTTGGTAACCTCTGGATATGACGCGAAGCACCCAGCGATCTGTTGTTATGGACTCCCACATTGCTAGGTGCCTCGAAAAACGGCCCCCGACTGTCTCCAAAGTGGAGCAGCAGGTTCTGCGTGGGCCTCTCAGAGAAGGTTTCTCTGGACCCAAAATTCCTGAGACCCCCTCTGCCTCTAGGGCGGCGTCCTTCCTGTCCTCCTCTGCCAAAAAGAGGACTGGTTATCCGGAGCAGACTGGGATTGATGCAATTTCCGGAACCACATCTTCTTCTGACCCTTTCGGTTCTTGGAAAAGGACCTCTGGGGAGCAGAGAAGCGGACTCTGACGGCAGACGTCTTCCCGTCTTTCTCGCTCTGGACTAAAGTGTCGCGAACGGTTTTGCCAAACAGAACAGAACCATCAAAGGGGGCATTCGCGAATGACGCCTTAAAGGGTTCCGAGAAGTCATAATGTCGGAGCCAGGCTTGTCGCCTCATGACCAGGCCGACTCCGCCAGCTCTACCGGCTCCCTCAGTGGCGTGAGACAAAAGCCGCATAAAGGTGTTAGAAATGGACTGTAGAGTGGATATTCGGAGGAGTACAGTTGTTTGTCCCCTTCAGACATGGACTCTGGGGGGGAGGCAGCATGTTCTTTTATTAGATCTCGCTGCATCCGGATGACGTGTGCCATATAGTTCAGTGCCCTCATCGAGAAGGTTGCTGAACTGAAGGCCCGCTTCCCAAGGCGGTCCATCGCACGAGACTCCTTGCTCGGTGGGTGGACCGTGGGGCTCTCCTGAGCCAACTCTCTCTTGGTGGTCGCCGCCAACATGGCATCCACAGGGGGACCTCTGCTCCAATGGGTTCTCTCTGCGGGGGCACTCAAGATCCTGTCCGGACGCTTGGGGACTGGCTCTACAGTGTCCGGCTCCCTCCAAGCCCTGGTGGCAATAAGATCCACCAGGGGGTCGGGGGGGGGAAACCCAAGAGGTAGATGGCCCTGCTTCGAACGCCTCTAGGAATACGGACTCATCGGAGGAAGACTTGGGGGCAGACGAACCCCCCCAATCCTAAGCATTTCCATGATGTCTCCAAAGGAGACATCCTCAGGGGGTGACCTTGGGGAGCCTTCCCCTTCATCTAAGTCCGTATCTTCCGTAAGGGACTCGGGGGAGTCCACGTGCCTCCTCTGACACTTAGACTTGTGAGGAACTTCCTCGGGGGGGATGTCCGAGGAAGTCTCACCAGCAATGTCATGTTCCGAATGAACACCCCAAGGTGCTGAAGCAGGCTGCCCCTGAGGCCGGGTGATGGGAGCCTGGACCAGCTGAGAGGGAGTGCAGGGGGGAGCCAAAGCCAGGACCGGAGGTCCGGATGCACTCAACAGTGCCCTCTCCACCGCAGCGAACGCCGAGGGGGAGCCGCCCTCGATAGGATCCGAGAGTCTACTCCCACCCGGATCCGAAGCGAGGACCGGACCCGGGGCCGAGACCATCGGATCCGAGGGACCCGCGTGCTCCAACAGGGATGGAACCGAAGGCACACCGAATCCCTCGGATCCGAAGCTTGGCCCGCCGCTCCGAGAGGTCGGATCCGACAAACGTCGAGGGAACAGTCGGAGCCGAAGTGCCCAACACTGTCGGCTCAGACCCACCCCCGGATCCAACGCGGCTCGGCACCGAACGCTCCGAACCCGGAAAACGGGTCAGAGAAGGAGCGATTGGAGCAAAGAATGGGGTCGAGCTCCCCCCCGGGGGGGGGGGGGTGGCAAGAGCACTCCCATCTGCAGCTGGGCCTGGATGAATCTCCTCATCATCCGGTCCATGTCTGCAACCGACATGCTAAAAGTGGACCTCGAAGAGGCCACCGAGGCAGGCCTGGAGTGCCGCCTCGATGACCTCGACGAGGACCGGGTCACCCCCTCCTCGGGTCCCGGTGAGAAGCAAAGGGATCAGATCCGAGGAGGAGGCGATCCAGAAGCCCTGGAGGGAGAAGCCCGTTTGGCGGGCGGGGCCGAGGAGTCCTCGGCCCGCCGCTTATGGTGCTTCTCTCTCCGCTTGTCTTTCTTGGCCTCCCTCTCCTACAGAGCCGAAGCGGGAGGTTGAGTCCCGACCGGAGGGAGGCAGGAGTGGCCGCCACCGAGGGCTGGATAGCGGCCACAGAAGTACCGGAGGCCGGAGCCTGATCTGGGGGCAAAAGGCCCGCCAGAATCAGCTTCGACCTCCGGTCCTTAAGTGCCCTGGGGTTGAACGCCACACAAACCGCGCATCCAGAGGACAGGTGTTCAACCCCAAGGCACCTAACGCACAGAGTGTGGCCATCCGCCAGTGAAAGCTTATGGCCACACTTGGTGCACTTAGAAAAAATGGCTTTAGGGGCCTCTGACATTTTAAATAAAAGGAAAACACACTCACTAGGCCCCTACACACACCACACACACACACACACACACACACACACACACACACACACACACACACACACACACACACACTACAACCAGCGAGGAAGGGAGGAGAAAAAGGATCACAAAAAATAAAATTTAGTTAGCTAAAAAGGGCTACAGGGTACCTAACCAAACACTCACTCACAGCAAAAGAAAAAAGGAAGAAAATAGAATTTTTTTTCCTCACAAAGTTTCGATTAACCAGGAGCTCAGGAACCTAGCTTGTAGCTTGAAGCGCGGCAAACTAGATCTGAGGTCAGTCAGGGTTGGCAGGGGATTATGGGTAAAGGGAGGAGCTAGGAGCTCGGATCTATGCTGTGGTAGAAGTTGCTGGCTCGGATCCGAGATCGGATCCGTATGCCAAAGGTTGCTGACAAATGAAGTGCTACTTCAGATCAACAAATTCAGATTTTAAGATTTTCTGTGTCTGGCTTAAAATTTCATTTCCGGTATCTGTTTTACCCTTTGTAAATAAATGTCTGGTGCAAGTAGTAGCTTACTGCAGGTTGCAGGGCATTCACATTTCCATACTGCTCTGGACATGGAAAAGGCTGGTAGTACATGGTGAAAGTATGCAGATATGACCAGGTAGCAGCTTCCATAATGTCCTTGGTAGGGACTCCCTTTAGAAATGCAGTAGAGAAACAGCAGCTCTAGTACCGTGAGCCCCGACAGCCTCAGTGGCTTCTTACCATGATGGCTGCAGCAAAATAAGATACAGACTGAGATCCATTTGAAGATGGCCTGTTTGGAAACTGGTTTTCCCTCAGAACTGGTAACAAAGGCCACAAAGAAATAGTCTGATTTTTTTAAAGCTTTAGTTCTGTCAAGATAGTAATGCAGTTGCCTATGAAAATCCAAGGAATGAAGAATTATTTCTCCCTGGTTCTGAAGAATGGGAAAAAAGGTAGGCAGGTGTATGGTTTGATGCGTCTGTCACCACCCTGGGCATAAAGAAGGGTTAATCTTGAGGGTGACTCTGTCTGGACGGAAGGTGAGGAAGGGCTACACTGCAGTGACAGCCTGGAGCTCAGAGATGATTCTAGCTGAAGTGATAGACAGTGAAAAGGCAGGTTTCCAAGTTTAAGTTAGTAGAAGCTGCTGGCTCGAAATGAGACAGGGTCAGTTTTTCCAGAACAAAATTGAGGTCCCACAGAGGAGCACGCTGTCCCCTAGGAATCCTGATGTGAATCACTCCCCTAAGAAGCTGACTGAGAATGGGGAGGGGGTGAAAAGACAGGCGGAAGAAGGAAAAGCTGTGTAAAATTTTACCATAACCATAAATGTCCTTCTCTTCCATGTTGCAGTATTCTACGTGTGTTTACCCTTCTTCCTTTCACGTACGTCCAGCCAGTATTCCAAACATTTTTAGTCAAGGTGCGTTGGGCATCTGACGTGGCTGCAAGAACTTGGCCATAAAACTGATGTCTGCATGCACCAGCCCACAGAACAGAAAGCCCTATTCAGAGCCAATCCTAGTAGGGCATACCCCATCCAGTGCCACCCAGAAGAGCAAGTGCAACCTGACAGGAGACGAAGGAGGGAGGGAAAGAATACTGCAACATGAAAGAGAAGGACATCTATGGTTATGGTAAGATTTTACACAACCTTTCTATGTCCTTTTATTCCAATGTTGCAGTATTCTACATGTGGGAGAGTGCCAAAGCTTACGGTGAATTGGGTGGTGGTCTGGAAGAGGTTTCAAGGAATCCATCAAGGACAGCCCTGGCAAACCCCACCCTGGCACTACAAATGTGGTCCAGCTTGTAATGCTTCGTGACAGTGTGCACCAGATCCAAGTAGCTACTTCAAGGTTTGTGTTGGTGCCTGGGCCCTTAAAGGAGGCTCCAGAAGAGGGCACTGCTCTGGTGGAGTGTGCTTTAACAATGCCCTGCAAGGTTTTCCCATTGTATAAGTAACAGAAGGAAATGGCTCTTGAGATCCAGGCCGAAATGGTCTGTTTGGTCACTGCCTTCCCCAGGGCTCTGGGGTGGAAGGAGACAGCTGGTCAGAAATCCTAACTGACTTTGTTTTATGAAGATAAAACATAAGTTGTCTGTGGACATCTAGGGAATGGAATACTCTCACTATCCCCCTGTGAATTGTGGAAAAATGTGGGCAGGTGTATGGCCTGGTTTAAAGATAGGTCATTCACTACCTTGGGTGAGAAGGATGGGTTAGTCCTGAGAGTCACCCTGTCAAGCTGGAAGACTAGAAAAGGCGGTGTAGCCATCAGAGCTTGTAGCTCTCAGACCCTACTGGCTAAGGTCAGAGCCACCAATAAAACAGTTTTCCATGTGCAAAATTTTAGGGAGGCTTTGTCTGCTGGCTCAAAAGGAGCCAGGGTCAATTTCTAGTACACAGTTATGGTCCCAGGGAGGAGGGGATGGTTTCCTGGTAGGTGTCAGGTGAAGAACCCCTTTCAGGAAGAGTTTGGCTGGAAGTCTGGATGCTGGGGGGGATCTAGAGGGAGAGAGGCAGATACTGCAGACAAGTGTTCTTTCAAAGAAGAGTAAGCCAAACCTGTCTGCAATAGCTCACACAAGTAAGACAGGATCAGAGGGATGTCACTTGCCAGCAGGTCCAACTGTCTTTTGTGACACCATATGGGAAACCTTTTCCACTTCTTGTGTTAGGTTTCCTGGTCTCCTGCAGGACATTGAGCATGTCCTCATTGTACAGGCGTCTAAAGGGAATCAGAATCATATCAACCACAGGGTGAGGTGCAGAGACTGCCACTGTGGGTGTATCTGTGTTCCCTTGTGCTGTGTGATAAGGTCCACTGAGGGAGTTAACTTGTGGTGATTGTTCTTAGACAAATAAGGAGGGGGAACCAGTGCTGTCTTGGCCAGGAGGGAGTCACCAGCAAGATTTTTGGTGTGTCCTGCTGAATTGTCAGCAGCACCTTCTGAATCAGAGGGAAGGGGGGAAAGCATACAGAAATGGCCCCTTCCAAGAAATTGAGACAACATCTGTTGCCAGTGCTTCGGGGTCTGGTGTCCTGGTGCAGAAGCCAGGAAGTTGCCTGTTGATGGGGGAGGAAAACAGGTCTATTTGAGGTGCACCCCACTGGTGGACCAGATACAGAAGACATCTCTGTGAAGCACCCCTTCGTGGTTGTTTGAGATGGTCCTGCTGAGGTACTCTGCCTGGGAATTGTGAAGGGATGGGATGTAAATTACCTGTAGGGTAATCTCCTGCGAGGTGGCCAGTTCCCAGATAAGCAGAGATAGTCTGCAAAGGAGGTAGGATTTTGTCCCTCCCCGTTTGTTGAGATACCACAGGACAGTGGTATTGTCTGAAAACCTTGAGAGGGCCTTACTGGAGGGTACGGTAGGAAGGCTTGCAGAGCCAGAAAGATGGTCCTCATCTCTCTGACATATCTGAAGCATCTGTATGCATGACCTGAGTGGGTAGGGGTGGTTGGAGAGAAGGCCTGGGTTCTTAGCCACCACTGAATTTCTTGTTTCAAGCAGGGAAGAAGAGGTACTTTGAGTTCCAGGGGATGGGAATACTGGATCCAGACTGACTGATGATACCACTGTAGTTTCCTCATGTGCAGTCTTTGCTTGGGAATGCTGGGTCCAGACTGACCAAAGATACCACTGTAGTTTCCTTATGTGCAGTCTTGCTAGGGGAAGCATGGGTATAGTGGTTGCCATATAACCCAGAAGTCTCAGGTACTGCCTTGCTGTCGGTTCTGGTGCTTTGAGGATGCTGGTCAGATGTTCTGTCAAGGGACACCACCTTGTCTGGTGGCAGGAAGGCCTTCATGAGGTCTGTGCAAATCCTGCATCCCAGGAAAACAATGTCCTGTGTGGGCTCCAGATGGGATTTTTGGAGATTTATCTGAAATCCTAGAGACTGCAGGAGGGAGAGAAGACCCTGAGTGTGTAGAACGAGGGTCTTCCGATTGTTTGCCTGGATTAGCAGGTCATTTAGGTAAGGGAATATTTGGGCACCCTTTGTCCTGCAATAGGCGATGACTGGAGCCAGAAATTTTGTGAATATGCTGGGCGCAATGGAAAGCCAAAAGGGCAAGGCACAGAATTGAAAATGGGATGAGCCTGCCTTCCTGAATGTGGGCTTTATTGAAATGTGCAGATAAGCATCCTTTATGTCTAAGGTTGCCATGAACACTTGAGGCAGGAGCAGAGGGAAGAGGGTGGGGAGGGTGAGCATCCTGAAGGTAGGCACCTTTAGGAAGGGGTTGAGGCGCGAGAGATCTAGTATAGGTCTCCATGATGCATCTTTTCTGGGAACCAGAAAGATTCTGGAGTAAAATACTCTTCCTTTTTTTACCCCCGAGGCACTGGTTCTATGGTGCCTTGAGCCAGCAGAGCTTGCAGTACCAGATACAGGAGGAGTAGCTGACTGGTGGGTGGCTGTGGAGTACCTAATTGTACTGGGGACGGTGGGGGGGGTGATTCAGGTCATAAGTAGCTTTTCTGGATGATGGAAAAAAAACATTTGTCTGAGGTAATGTGGGACCATGCAGGGAGACAGTGAGAGAGACAGGCAGACAGGGGTAGAGGGGTAGGTAATGAGGTTGGCAGGTAGTCAGACACTACCTGCCCTGTCTTGAAAGGGAGGTCTCTTGCTGATGGCAGGAGAAGCTCTGGCTGGAGAGGCCTGCTTTCTAGGAGGTCTCCTGGGCCTGGAGGGAGCCACAGGGCGAGAAGCCTTTTTAATGGCCTGTGTTTTGACAAGGTAGTTCCTATGGAACTTGGGGGTGGGAGAAACTAGCAGGTGTTTTATGTCCTGCATTTCTTTACCTTTTTGTTGTAGAGACTTTAAGAGGTCAGCTACTTTGGTGCCAAACAAGGCAAAATGGTCTAGAGGAGCATCAGTCAATTTAGCCCGCTAGTAGTCAGGGAGGGGCTGCAGACATAGCCAGGAGTAGCAGAAGCTGATGCAGCTGACCGGGCTGTGGCTTCAGCTACATCACAGCTACACCTTATGGGTGTCTACTCACCTGGGAGGCGAGAGCTAGTAGGGATGCTTTGTCTGGACAGTCGGGTATGTCAGCCAATTCCTTAGTGGCCTTATCGAGCAGAGCTAAGGAGTACTAATGGTTGTGGTAGGAGGCAGCTTGAAAGCCTTATCGATAGAAATGGAGACAGTGGCTGGGTCAGCTGGGGGGCACTTAAGCAGAATTTTTTCTGATTCTGGGACCTTGTACAGTCTGTCAGCCCTGTGAGGGGCTGGAGGTTGGGAGTCAGGATTAAGGGCTGTCGATAAAAAGGCATCTAGAAAAGCCAGTAGAATAGGAGGGACAGCAGAAGTACTACAAGAGTCCATCTGTAGGAGTCAAAGAATCTCTTTTGCACCTCAGTCATGTCAATGGATTCCCACTTAAAGTGATCTTTCATTTTACAGATAGTTTCCCCAAAAGTTAAATCCTCTACTGGGGAGTCAAGCTCAATGGACTCTTCGGAATAAGAGTCTGAAGTTTCTTCCTCTTCTTCATCCTTCCTTACTGTATCAGTGGTCTGGGGCCTAGGACTTAAGAGAAGAGGGACAATGCTAGGGCTCCCTGTTGTAGTTGGACGTAGGGCCATGAAGGCGAAGAATAGGGTTTGGCTGAAAGCTTGCCAATCAGGCATGCTCTCAGGTGGTGAAGACAGATCTTTGTCTTTTCTTTTTTCTTGAGAGGCCTAGCTAGCGTCTGGGTTGGAGAAGGCCTCGAGTCAGACAGGGGGATGGGATTGGCAGAATCTGATGGGCCCACAGAGAGCGCTGGCCCCCCCACCGGCATCTGAGGGAGATGCTGGTAAAACCTCTACAGACGTGCTGTCCGCTCGGGATTGTGCAGCTTCCTCATAGGAAGACTATGTACACTAGGTATACTGTACACTATGTACAGTAGGAACACTGTATCCTGTCTGGCAAAAGCCGATTTCTCTGCCAGTCTGATGTCAGTCAGAGGCTGAGGTATGGGCAGTAGAGGTGCAGCAGAAAAGCTAGGCAGCATGGCTTTGGCCCTCTTCTTAGGCGGTTCATACGGGGCATCAGACGCGCCTTCCTTCCGTAACGCAAGTTGCTTTAACCGCTGGTTCTCTAGATAAAGATTTAGAGCATGCAAATGGCAAAGTAGGGTCTTAGGGACAACCACCTGACAAATAGGACAGTTCTCGTGGTCATGTTCCTTACCTAACCAAATAAGGCACCGATTGTGGGTGTCTTTGTGGGGGATCTGCAGGACACACTTACAGTTGCCTTTTCCGGATGACACGAACAGACTATATATAAAAAGAGAAGGACTGAAAGGTTCCCCCAATGGGGTACTTATCTAAATATTTTCTAATCAAACGTCAGCAAGTAGCAGGAATACCTGGTGTACGACTGGAGGCTGAAGAGTTCTGAGGGCTGGTGCATGCAGGCGTCACTTTTATGGTCCATGTTCCTGCAGCCATGTCAGATGCCTGATGCACCTTGAGGGACTGAAAAACTTTGGAATACTGGCCAGACATAACGTGAAAGAAGAAGGGTAAACCCACATGTAGAATACTGCAATACTGGAACAGAAGGACATCAGGGATATGGGCTGAAATGGCAGAGGCATAAATTTTAATGGAGGAATAGCACAGGACCTTTTCAACCAGATTAGCTACGTAATCTAAGATGATTGAGATCTTGGCTAACAGAGGATTGTGCCCCTGTTGTTGACACCAAATGAAAAATCTTTTCTACTTACCTGAGTAAGATTTCTTAAGACTGAGCCTTCTGGCCTCTTTAAGTATGTCTTGAACCTGCTTGCTTAGGGTATGGTCAAGTCCAGGATGCTGAGGAATTATCCAGGTTTAGAGTTTGAGTGTCTGACGGCTGGGATGCACAATCTTTCTCTTGTCCCGAGTCAGAAGGTCCACTCTCTGAGGTAACTGCCATGGATTCTTATTGGCTAGCTAGAATAGCAGAGGATACTAGTGTTTCATGCGCCAGTCTGGGGCAACCAGCATTGCCCTTGGGTCCTCTTCACTTATTTTTAGAAGCACCTGAGGAAGTAGAGATAAGTGGGGGAATGTGTAGATGAAAAGGTGAGTCCAAGGGAAAGAAAAGGCATCTATCTTCCAGGCTGAGTGTAGGTTGCTCCTGGAACATAATCTTTTCAGTTGAGAATTTTCCTTTGTGGCAAAATATCTATAGGGGGGACTCCCCATCTGTTGGTTATGCTGAGAAATCTTTCCTGATGCAGATGCCATTCGTGGGGGTCCATCAGCTTTCTGCTCAGGTGACCTGCTAGAATGTTTTGCTAGGTGACAGAGGGTAGCAGTGGGTGCCCCCCCCCCACTTGTTTATGTACCACATGACTGTGGTGGTGTCTTTTACTAACAGAACTCCTGGTTTCCATTTTTCTCTGAATGTTACCAGGCCTTTTTTGAACTGTCATAAGCTCTTTCAAGTTTAAGTGTTTGTTTCTGAACTGATTTTCCCACTTTCCTTGACCGAGGGACCGCCTGACGGCAGAAAACCCATCTGTGATTACTGCAGCTGTATGCACGATGAACATTCTTTCCTGATGCAGATGCCATTCGTGGGGGTCAATCAGCTTTCTGCTCAGGTGACCTGCTAGAATGTTTTGCTAGGTGACAGAGGGTAGCAGTGGGTGCCCCCCCCACTTGTTTATGTACCACATGACTGTGGTGGTGTCTTTTACTAACAGAACTCCTGGTTTCCATTTTTCTCTGAATGTTACCAGGCCTTTTTTGAACTGTCATAAGCTCTTTCAAGTTTAAGTGTTTGTTTCTGAACTGATTTTCCCACTTTCCTTGTGTTTGGAAATGTTCGAAATGAGCTCCCGAGGCCATCTCTGAGGCACCTGTGGTGAGGGTTTGCTCCTGTGGAGTGAACCTGAAAGGAAGGCCCTAGTTGTGGACACAAGCTTGTGCCCACTATGCAAATTCCTCCTTGAGAGAAGGGATAAGCCGCATCTTGGTTGAAAGCGGCTGCGTGTGCTGGCACCACACATTTATGGAGGTAGCACTGCAGGCATCCTCATGTGCAGCTCGGCCACAGGGACCATGAGAATGCAGGATGCCATGTAACCCAGTGCTCTGAGGAATTCCCTAGCTGTGAAGCATTGTCTTTGCATTATCTTTTGGAAATACTAGATTGGAAAAAGACCTTATCTAGAGGTAAGAAGTCCTCTTGAAGGGAAGAGTCCAGAAGAGCTCCCAGGAAGTCAATCCTGGTGGAGGGTTCTGTGCTTGACTTCTGTTGATATATGAAGCTTAGTGAGTGCAAAAGATTCTGGATGAACACCAGATCTGAGTGGAGTTTTGACAGACTCGTGGCTTGTACTAGACAATCGTCCAGGTAGGGGTAGATCTGGACTCCTCTGGTCCTGCAAAAGGTGAATAAAAGGAGCTAAGCACTTTGGGAAGACCCTGGAAGTGGTAGAAAAGCCAGAGGGCAGTGCAGAAAATTGATAGTGACTGGCACCTGTTCTGAAGTATAAAAAGATTCTGTGTGATTCCTCTATGGGAATTTGCAAGTAGGCATCTTTTAGATCCAGGATGACCACGAAGGCCTGAGGCGATATCATAGGTGAAAGCTTTTGAAGAGTTAACATTCCTACCATACCTGGTTACTCATCCTATCATACATTCAGACCCCAAACTGTGGGTAGTAAAGCTAAAGGAGGTGGAGTTTCAATATATATTAAAGACATACACACCTCCAGGCTGGTCAAATGGTAGGACACACAGGAGACACTCTGGGTCCAGTTAACCATTGACAAGACCCCTGTACAAATCATAGCTAGCTACCAGCCCCCAAATCTGACCCAAGATGCCCAAACTGCCTATCAAGACCTCTTCAAATCTATAAAGATTCAACCCTTTACCCTGATCCTGGATGACTAACTACTCAAACACAGACTGGAAGAACTACTCATGCCAGAACACAAATGCCCAGAGATTCCTTGATTTTGTCACTACAAATGCTTTGGAACAGCTAGTCGATACCCCCACAAGAGGTGACAATATCTTGGACTTGTTATTAACCAACATGAGTAACCTCTGCAGCATCATCCTCCCTTATAAGATCAGACCATAAAGCAGTCACATTCAAAGTCACCATCACAACGACCCCCCTCTAGCTAGGGTCAAACTAAAAAAACTGGTCCAAAGATGATTATACCATCCCGCATCAGGCTGTAAACAGCTTCACAGCCCCCTCCCCCTCTCTAGGGACTGACACCAGTATCCAAAACTATACCAAATTACCATATGAATATTTATACAGTTACACAAAATCAGGAATACCTGGCAGGACTAAATTCATCCTCAAGGAATAGTAAACTTGTTTGTGGACATCTGCAAAAAATAACCTCTATAACAAAAGGAAAAAGATTGCTGTCCAGGACCAAGAAGGTGCATGTGACCAGTTGGAAGTAATCTCTCCTTAGCATAAACAAAGTAAGAGCACTGGTGAAATCCTCCAAAGCAAACTTCGAGTCCAAATTGGCCACATCTACTACAGACAATCATAAAGCCTTTTTCACATATGTCCATAATCTCAAAGGTAGCACCCAGATCCGTTCAGAACTGGTGGTCAAGGACACCACTTATACAAATGCCACAGATCTAGCAAACTTGCTGGCTGACACAGTCAGTGAAAATTTCACCCCTCTGTCCCCCCATCGGTAAATCAGGACATTCTCAGTACCTGCCCCTTCCCCTTATATCTAGGAATCCGATCATCACTGCTCTCTCAAAGCCAAAAAATACAGCCTCCATGGGACCTGATAACATTTCAAACATTTCAAACTGCATCCTATATGGACTCAGGCAGGAACTTGCAGCACCATTAGGTGCCGTATTCAACCAAAGCCTGAGTATTGGCTTTGTCTCAGCTGAGTGGAGGGCAGCCACTATCATCCCTTTACAAGGTGGAGCGTTCATCGATCTGGGAAATTATAGACCCATCAGCCTAACTAGCCTGATCTGCAAGGCCATGGAAATGATCATCATGGACCTCACTGACAAGGACAGTGGCAACCTCCAAACACTTGATTCCACACAGTTTGGCTTCGACAAGGGGAGGTCATGTCTGTTAAATGTGGTTGACTTTGAGACAGTCACCAAGGCCATGGATGAGGGGAAGACCGTGCACACCGGCTACCTTGACCTGGCCAAAGCCTTTCACACTATTCCCCAATCGGGCATAATAGAAAAACTCTCTCAACTAGGCATCAATCCGTATGTTACCAGATGTGTAGCTAACTAGTTCACTGATAGAACCAATCTAGTCAAAATAGGGGAAGCCACCTCAAGTAGTAGACTCGTATCGAATGGAGTACCCCAGGGTTCAGTTCTGGGGGGGTCTCTGTTATTTGGGATATACTTTTCTGAGGTGCAGGCCAAAAACAGTGGGCTATGGCTGACCAAGTTTGCAGATGACTGCAAGCTGGGAGCGGTCATCAACTCCCCTAGTGACGTGGATCTCCTCCAAGAGGGTCTCACCCAAACAACTGACTGGTGCCAGTAACATGGCCTCAAGCTGAATACAAAAAAATGCATCCCCATCCCCTTTGAGGAGAGTGATGTTCCCACAAATTATCACATTAATAACAACGTTCTAAGCACGGAGTCAGTTGTGAGGGATTTGGGCACCCAGATTGATAGTAACCAGACTTTCGACCACCATGTTGCTTCCACTGTATGGAACGATTTCTACATGGTCCACCTCATGAGTAAGGGTACCTCATCCAGGGACAAGGAGGTCATAATATCCCTGTATTCTTCCTTTGTATGGCCCATTATTGAGTACAACGCCCCATTCGGCATGTATCTTGCAAAGCAATGCAGTAGCTGGAGACAGTACAGTTGTGTACACTTACCATAAAATGTAGATGTTCGAGTATCTTCACTGTTGCAGTCATGACTGTAGGGTTCTCCCATGCCGGCAGGCAGTCCTCGGCCAGAATCCCAAAGGCTGGGTCCGGCGTCGGCTGTTAAGCCATGCTCCCTGACGTCAGAGCGCCAGGAGTACAAAACTGACGGCCGATGCCATGTTCTCCAGTTTTTCTTGCCCCAGATGTCAGGAGTCCAAAAATGAATAAGGTCCCATACCCTTTGCAAATACACCTCAGAAGAATGGTGGAAAAAAAAAAAGAACCACACAAAAGTAAAAATAAGAGGGGACAGGAGGGAGGGAAACCCAGACTGCAACAGTGAAGACACTCGAACATCTACATTTATGGTAAGTGTACACAACTGTACTATGTTCATCGTGTTTCACTGTTGCAGTCATGACTGTAGGGTAGAATCCCAAAGCAGAATGAAAGGGAGGTGGTCATAAAGAAGAAGGGGCGGCTAAAAGGCCCTGCAAGACTGCAGTAGCAAAGCCTGCCCTAGACTTAGAGTAGAGAGGTAGATTGTAGTGCTTTGAAAAAGTATGCACTGAACTCCAAGTTGCAGCCTCTAAAATGTCTTTTGTAGGTACTCCCCTGAGGAAGGCAGCGGAAGTGGCAGCAGCTCTGGTGGAATGAGTCCTTATACTCCCTGGGATTTGCTTTCCATGGTGTGAATAGCAAAATCTGATTCCATGAGCAATCCATTTAGAAATGGTCTGTTTTGAAATGGCTTTACCTTGGGAACTTGAAGCATAAGAAACAAACAATTGCTCTGATTTCCTGATGTCCTTGGTTCTGTCCAGGTAAAAATGTAGTTGTCTGTGTACATCCAAGGAACGCAAGATCCTTTCCCCTTTATTTTGAGGAGTGGGGAAAAAAGTTGGCAAGTGAATAGTTTGATTTAAAGCCACTTTGGAAACCACCTTAGGCATGAAAGTAGGATTAGTCCCTAAAGACACCCTGTCTTGATGAAAAATAATATAAGGTTCCACAGCCATAAGAGCTTGCAACTCAAACTCTCCTGGCAGAGGTCAGAGCTAACAGGATGGCTGTTTTCCAAGATAAAAACTTGATGTCAGAAGTGGCAGCAGGCTCAAAAGAAGGTAAGGCGAGCTTTCCCAAAACATAGTTGAGATCCCAAGCAGGAATGGGAGGAGATCTAGGGGGCCTTAAGTTCTTAGCTCCTCTGAGAAACTGTCTCATGAGCTGGTGGGATTGTATTATAATGAGCAGAAATAGCAGAGGCATGTATCTTAATGGAAGAGAAAGAGAGACCCTTATGCAAGAGGTCTGTCAGGTAAAGTAAAATCAAAGGAATGTTAGGAAGAAGAGGATCAGAATCCTGAGCCTGCATCCAGGAACAAAATCTTTTCCATTTTCCTGCATAACATTTTCTAACCTGCTTGGGTAGGAGAGAATGAATCAAAGACCCTGGATTAACCAGGCCGCCAGGCTGAGTGTTCTGACATGGGAGTATAGAACCTGACCCTGGTGTTGGGACAGAAGGTTCGGAGTCTGTGGTAAAATCCAAGGGGGCTCCAGACAAAGGTTTTTCAGAGTTTGGTACCAAAACTGTCGAGGCCAATTTGGGGCCAGCAAGATTATCATCTTGGGCTTGTCTTGTTTGATCTTTAATAATACCCGTGGAAGAAGACGAAGAGGCGGAAAGGCATATCCCGAGAGGTTTCTCCAACTCAATGACAGTGCATCCACTTTCCAAGCTTGTTCGTGGAAAGTCCTGGTGCAAAAAATCTGTAGTTGATTGAGGTGGGATGCAAAGAGGTCTATGTGAGGACATCCCCAGACTGTTGTTATCATCTTGAATATTTCGGTGTCCAGCATCCACTCGTGTGGGTCCGAAAGGTTTCTGCTCAGACTGTCTGCCAGGAAGTTTTGCTTCCCTGGTAGAAACTGAGCTTGAAGGTCCAGATTGCAAGCTAGAGCTGTGTTCCACAGATCCATGGCTAGTCTGCAAAGGGGGTAGGAATGAGATCCCCCTTGCTTGTTTATGTACCACATAACTGTGGTGGTGTCTGTCCGTATCAGTAGTTGTACTGGTTGTAGAAGATTCCTGAAGGCCAATAGGGCTTTCTGAATGGCTAACATTTCCTTTAAATTGATATGCAGGTGCTTCTGATCCTTTGTCCAAAGGCCTTGCAGACAGTTACCCTGAAAATGGGCTCCCCAGGCATAATCTGAGGCATCCGTGGTTAGTATCTGAGTGGCAGGAGGCAGGCAGAAGGGTTTTCCTTTGTTTAGAGTACATGCCTTGGACTACCAAAGGAATTCCTTTTGAAGACAAGGCAGGACGGAGATCAGTATGTCTAAACTGTGGCAATGCTGAAACCATACACTTTTTAGGTACCACTGTATTTTCCTCATATGTAGTCTTGCATATGGTACGAGAAGGATGCAGGAGGCCATGTAACCCAAAGCTTGCAGGAATCTCCTTGCAGATAGTTGAGTTAAAGTTGCCAAGGTTTTGAAAGTTGAAGCCAGCTGAAACTGTTTTTCGTATGTCAGAAATGCCATCTGGGTTGTTGTGTTTAGAGAAGCGCCCAGAAAAATTATCTGTTGTGAGGGAGTCAAATTTGACTTTTTTATGTTTACAGTGAATCCCAGGAACTTGAGAAGATTCTGAACAAACTGTAGATGCTGGAGTAAGACATCCTTGCTGTCTGCCTGAATAAGACAGTCGTCCAGATTAGGGTAAATTTGAATTCCCTTGAGTCTGCAATAAGCTACTACTGGAGCCAGGCATTTGGTGAAGACCCTGGGCGCAGTAGACAATCCAAAGGGCAGCGCAGAGAATTGAAAGTGCCTCGATCAGGCCTTGAACCCGAGGTATTTTCTGCGGTCCTGCCTGATGGGAATGTGTAAATATGCCTCCTTTAAATCTAAAGTTACCATCCATGCATTTTTGTTCAGCATTGGAAGTAGCTGCTGTAGAGTAAGCATCTTGAATGTTCGTATCTCTAGAAAAGTGTTCAAGACTGACAGATCCAGAATGGGTCTCCATGAATTTTGCTTCCTGGGGACTAGAAAGAGCCTTGAGTAAAAACCTTGTCCCATCTCTGAAAGTGGAACTAGTTCTATGGCTTTCATAGCCAAGAGAGCTTCCACCTGGTTTAAGGCCTCTGTCCATTGATGTTTTGGAAGATCTGGCCATCCGCTTGGCCTTGGTAGGGTATGAAAATGGAATTTGTAACCTCTTGAAACCACATCCAGAACCCACTTGTCTTGGGTTATACGAGTCCAATTTTGGTGAAAAAGAGAAAGTTTTCCTCCGAGAGGGGCTTCCAGGCAAGAAGTTCCTGCAGCCCAACAGAGGGAGTCATTGAGTCTGTTTCCTATGAGCTTGCGACCTGTCCTCTCCTCCCCTAGGGGTGGAAGCAGTCCACTGTCTTGGTCTATAAGAGGCTTGTGTTAGAGGCCTTCTTCGGGAGCGTCTGTATCTACCCCTCTGAGGCCTGTCTGAATTGGGAAAGGACCAATTTTTAGTAGGCCAATTCCTACTAAATCTGGGTGGCTGTACTTGTAAGAAATCTTTAACTGTTTGCATGGATTTTGCCTTGTCCTCCATCTTTTTAATCACCTCTTCAGCTTTAGATCCAAACAAAACATTATGCTGAACAGGAGCATCCAACAGTTTAGCTTTTACTTGATCTGGCAAATTTTCTTCCTTTAACCATGCATGCCTTCTAATTACTGTGCCAGAGGCAGCAGCCCTACAAGAAGCCTCCAAGGCATCAAATCCACAGTGTAAACCATGCTTCCCAACTTGTTCAGTGGCATGCATTAAGTCATGTAATTCCTTATCTGCACAGGCGGAAATGGAAGTTAGCTTTTGCTTTAAAACAGACAGGAGAAATTGCTGGTATTTCAGCATATGAAACTGACAGTTTAAAGCCCTAATAGATAAAGTAGCAGAAGTGTACACTTTTTTGCCCCATCTTTCTAAAGATCTGGAACCCTTCTCAGTGGGAATGGGGTTTTTAGCAGAAGCGGCCTTAACTCCCTTAGGACCCTGAGAAATGGTTTCAGGGTCAGTAGAAGGGTTCTTGTATAAAAACTGGTGGGAATCAGGAACCCTGTAATATCTGTCAGGCTTAACAGGAGCTGGAGGAAAAGAGTCAGGGGTTAAGTTAGCCTCCGAAAAAGCATCATCCACAATATCCAAAATAGGAGGAATAGCCAGGGGTCTATGTTGGGGAAGAAGAAGAAAATCCCTTAGTCTTTTCTTAAATTATGAATACTCCTGTCCTTCCCAGTGGAAATGTTCCCTCATTTCATGCAAAGTTTCCCCAAAAGAGAAGTCCTCAGGGGGAGAAGCTGAAGGAATGGATTCCTCAGCATCAGAATCCTCATAAGGAGGGAAAGACTATTCCTGGTCAGAAGAAGAAACTGAAGAAACAGAAGCCTGACCAGAGGAGTCATAATAAACTTCCTGCCTTGGCCTTTTATCTGGAGGGGGATGTGAACCCCTAATCATAGTAAGTAAGTCCTCCACCATCTTAAGTAACTGTTTCTGTGACTTGGGAGCCGGATCAGAAGAGGCCTGTGTTGCAGTCTTTGATTTGGAAGGGGTCTTTGCCTTTGTCTTTGGCTTTGCCTTTATTAAAAGCTGAGTAGGCCTGAAAACCCCTTCGGAAGCCGGTACCTGCACAGCGGCTCCGGACCCATCCGAAGGAGCATTGTCCGAAGGTCCTGCAACAGAAATATTCAAAGGCCTAGTTGGCTCCTCGTGGGAGTCCGTTTCGGCCATCGGTTCCGAAATGGCCGACGACAGGGGCTGCAAAAGCACCTCACTGACAACGGCCGAACCTGAAGCTGGCTCTGCTTGAACAATATCGTCTTATTTGGACCTCGGAGGCCTGTCTTTGTCCTTGCGTCGTTTGTGAACTCCGGTAGCCGGAACCGTATCCGATGACATTTTGTAATTAAAACGCCTACCAAAGTAATGAAATGCAAAATCGTACCTTTGTTTAATTGTACGTTGATTGAATCTAGCACAAAACCGACAACTAGCTACGTCGTGGTCAGGGCCTAAGCAAGGAATACAGTAAGAATGAAAATCCTTATGAGGTATTTGCTTCCCACATGAAATACAATTATTAACTTTTTCTGACATCGGACTGGAGCAAGAAAAAAGTTTCCCCAACGGGGTACTTAGCTTTGAGTAGGAGAAGAAAGTCTCCGGACTGAAGTTTGTTCAGATAAAATTGTCAGGAGTCAGCCGACCGGCACTTACGAACTGCTATCACCGCACGGCAAGAAAGACTGGAGAACATGGTGTCAGCTGTCAGTTTTGTACTCTTGGCGCTCTGCCGTCAAGGAGCATGGCTGAACAGCCGACGCCGGACCCAGACTTTGGGATTCTGGCTGACCGAGGACTGCCTGCCGGCAGGGGAGAACCCTACAATCATGACTGCAACAGTAAAACACTATGAACATCACAGAGGTTCCTCAGCAGGTGAATCCAGGGCCTGAAAAACCTACCATACACAGGCTAAAAGCCCTATCCCTCTACTCTGTTTCATACAGACTCCTCAGAGGTGACCTCTGTCTGGCATACAAAGCAACATTGGACCCCGCCTTGATGGGACTGCTGCATATTTGTAAGTCAAGCTCCACTTGAGTAACCTGCACACGTGGCCTTAACCTGGTCTGTGACATCAATAGGACTTGCTGGCGGGACAGATGTGTGCCCCAGAGACTGCCCCATCTATGGAATAGACTCCCTGTCCACGTCAAGCAGAGTACCTCTTTACTCCCTTTTAAGCGCAACATGGATAACTGGATGGGAAATAGAAAATACATCCCTGGGATTTCACCCATGTCCCTGCTGGACAGGGGCATTGGGTGCAGATTTGTCTACGCATGGGCTAAACTCTTGGCTAGGGTTATAAGAGCCTCAGGGCCAATAGCCTAGTAACTTCTTATGATCCTATGAACTCTGGAACCAGCAGGAACTGACTGAGGGTACAGAGGTCTAAAAAGGGATGCCAACAGCCTTTCTTTCTGGGAACCAGGAATAGTCTGGAGTATAAACCCTTTCCTTTTCAGTGTTCTGGAACAGGTTCCACTGAGCCCTGGGACTACAAATTCTGAATTTGGGAAAGGTCCTCCGTCCTTGGGTTTGGGGGGATGTCTGGATAGCCTGAGTGCTTTACTGGCTCCTTGAACGACAGTCTGTAGCCATTTGAAATAATGGCTAGAACCCATCTGTCCGAAGTGATGAGAGACCAATTTTTCTTGAACAGGGATAGTCTTCTTCCTACTGTTGTAGGGGGCGAGGAGGGTGTTCACAGCGAATGGGATGGAGGAGTCATTGTTGCTTTCTGCAAGAGTCTGTGGCCTAGAACTCCTTTGCCTGAAGTGTCGGAGGTCCACCACTGCCTGGGTCTTTGTAGTTGGTGCCTTTGTGGCCTTTCCCCACAGGGCTTTCTCTGCCTGTTTTTGGATTGTGAAAGAAGGGATCAGTGTTTAGTGGGGTTGTTCCTTCAGGTTCAGTGTCGCAGATTTAGCAGGAAGTCTAACAGTCTGCATGGATTTAGCTTTGTCTTCCATTTTTTCCCCCTTAAATAGAGCACTGGCTTTGGGCCCAAAGAGGAAATCTCTGCAAGTGGGGCATCCAAAAGATTTGGACTTGATAAGCTCAGGGAAGGACTGTTCCCTTAGCCATGCATGTCTTCTACCAACAAAACCAGAAAGTCAAGCCTGGCTATAAGCTTCCATAGCATCACAGCCTCAGTACAAGAAATGTCTAAGCAACCTGAGAGATGGAGTGACAAAGGTCCAATAAAACTTTGGCAAGGTTCTTGTCCTCAATGTTTGCGACTTTTTGCTTCAACTGATCCAGTATGGTCACTGGTATTTTATCATGTGGAATTGACAGTTGAGGGCCCTCGCGACGAAAGTGGCAGAGCTGTAAACTTTTTTTTTGCCAAATCCATCAAGAGCCCCACTCTCTATCAGTTGGTTGAGGGTTCTGGTGGAACTGGCTCTAGCTACTTTGGGTCCTGGGGTCACAACCGCTTGATCAGCAGAGGGGCTCTTAAAGAGAGGTTTATGACACTCCAGTACCCTATAAAACATGTCTGGTTTTCGAGGAGCTGGAGAAAGGGAATCGGGACTCAAAGAAGAATCCAAGAAAACATCCTCTACCACCTCTAAAACTGGGGAGACTGCAAGAGGCTTGTGCTTTGGCAGGTCAAGGAATTCCCTAATCCTCTTTCTGCATTGCATGTAATCCTGGACTTTCCACTGAAAATGCTCCCTCATGGCATGAAGAGTTTCCCCAAAGGTAATGTACTCAGGGGTGGGGGGGGGGGGTGGAAGCCAGGTTTTCTTCACAATCTGACTCCTCAAAGGAAGTCAAGGAAGGTCCTTTGTCAAAAGCAGATTCTTACGGCACTGGAGGGTTCACCAGATAGCAAGCCATGTATCTGATGAAGTTGCTGAAGAAAACCCTGTGGTCCAGTTTAAGGCGTTTTGTTGTTTTTTTATGTGTTCATAAAAGTTGGTTTTCGTTGATGGTGTAGCCCAGTGAAGTTAGAAGTCTCTTTACAAATGCCAGGTGCTGTAGTAGTAATTCCTGACTGTCTGCCTGAATCAGGCAATCGTCCAAGTATGGGTACATTTGAATTCCTGCAATATGCAATGGCTGGAGCTAGACATTTTGTGAATACCCTGGCTGCTCTGAAACGTAGGTATTTCCAGCAAGATTCCCTTATGGGGATGTGCAGATAAGCTTCTTTTAAGTCTAAGGTTGCTAGCCAGGAGTCCTTGGCTAGCATGGGAAGCTGCTGTTGGAGAGAAAGCATTTTGAATCTTGGAATCGCCAGAAAGGTGTTGAGAATAGACAGATCCAGGATAGGACACCAAGCGTTTTCTTTTCTGGGTACCAGAAACAGTCTGGAATAAAAGCCTTGTCCCCTTTGTTCTGCTGGGACAGGTTGAATAGCCTTGATAGTGAGAAGAGAAAATACTTGCTTTTGGGCCTCTGCCCACTGGTTTGGGGGGGGGGGTCCTGGCCATCTGCTTGGGGTTGGAAGTGAGTGGAAGTGGAATCTGTATCCCTGGGAAACAATGTTCATAAGACCCACCTGTCCTAGGTAATGTACTCCCAGTTTTTGGCATGCAGGGCAGTTTTCCTCCTAAAGGTGCAAGTACTTGGGCAAGGCTTGGAATAGTTAAGGATAAGTCATTGTGAGATTTTTACCATGGGATGGAGGCTTACTACTCCCTGTTTTGGACATGGGAGCACTCCATTGCTTAGATCTGTGCATACCGAGACTGTAATATTGGTGGTCTGCTGCCCCTGGGTTTGGACTGAGAAGGTCTGGGAGGGACTGGAAAAGACCATTTTTTTGAAGGCCAATGCCTACTGAATCTAGGTGGCTGTACTTGTAAGAAATCTTTAACAGTTTGCATACATTTAGCTTTTTCCTCCATCCTTTTGAGGACTTCTTCTGCTTTATTGCCAAATAGACGCTCTTGGTTTAATAGTGCATCTAATAATTTTGTTTTGACATGGTCTGGCAAGGTTTGTTCCTTAAGCCAAGCATGCCTTCTAAGAACAGACCCAGTGACAGCAGCCCTGCAAGATGCTTCTAAGGCATCAAAACCACGTTGCAAAGTATGTTTACCCACTTTTAAAATTGAATTTAAAACTATTTTTTGGTTCACAAGAGGCTTCTCACAGATCTACTGGGTTCCATTTTGATAAACCTAATTTTACCCCTCCTATGAACAAACATGTGGCCATTTTCCAGCAAGCAGTTCTTAAGGATATATATTTTAAATTATGCTCTTTTCACGTGTTGGGACACAATCTTTCGAAAGGTGAGCAACAAGCACTTAAGAAACTTCAAGACAACACTGACATTACCATCCTACCGGCAGATAAGGGTGGGGCAATAGTTATCATGGAGTCCAGTTATTACTGGGCTGAGGGAAATAGGCAACTTACTAACCCTCAGCATTACATGAACATGCCGATTACCCCACCCCAAATTTTAAACAAGAAATTGACTTATTTTTTAGAAAAAGTGGTTGATGAAGGTATAATTGGTGAAATGGTCAGACAACACCCTACAGTAAAAGAGCCTGGCAAGCAAGATTTGTATCTCTCGCCAAAAAATTCATAAAGATCTGAATCAGCCTCCTGGTAGACCTAATGTGTCATGAATTGGGTCTCTCACAGAGCCTCTTTCAAAGTTTCTGACCCAATATTTACAACCTTTATTACCATATATTAGGGCCAGAATTTAAAGATACTACCGAATTTCTGCAGATAGTGTCTGAATCCCAATTGGTTGATGTGTACCCTAGATGCCAAGTCTCTATATACCAGTATCCCCCACTGGGCAGGTTTGCAAGCCTTAGAATATTGGCTGAATAGGTAGAACTTTAAACTCCGGGATTTAATACATTACTTGTAGGCTTGGCGGAACACGTCTTAACCAAAAATAGTCTTCTATTTTAAAGGAGAATGTTATTGGCAAACCGAAGGTACGGCTATGGGGGCATCCTTTGCCCCAATATATGCTGACTTATTTATGGGTTTTATAGAGGAACAAATTATTTACAATGATTCCCACAACATTTTCCTGCCAGAAACCGACATATGGAGGTGATTCCTGGATGACTGTTGGCTGGTATGGCGAGGTGACATTGACTATCTTATGGAATTTACTGAATACATCAATGAGAATAAATGGGGTATTGAATTTACCGTTACATACAGTAGGGAGGAAATAAATTATCTGGATGTAAGGATCTTGCGCCTACCAGAGCATACATTACGTACTTTAGTATACAGGAAATACCCACAATACAATAACTTGTTGTACGCGTCCAGTATCCATCCAAGCCATGCCATCAGGAACATCCCAAAATCTCAATTCTCGAGGATTAGAAGAATTTGTTCAACTGATGAAGACTAACATATCTAAACAAGATCTCACTTGCAGACTTCTGGACAGGGTATATAGACAGAGGCATGTGATTGGAGCAAGAGATTGGGCTTCCAATCAACCAAGATCTGATTTATTACAATATAAATCCAAACAGTATCGGGAGGGGTCAGACACTATTAGAATGGTCACTACATATGGCAGATATGCGAGTCTATTAAGAATAAGAAGTTATGTACTCACCATAACGTTCCATCTGAGTAGGTAAACTTCATTTGTCTGCAACCTGTGGGATACGGATCCGACCTCGGATCCGAGCCGGCAACTTTACAAGCTTAGATCCGAGCTCCTAGCTCCTCCCCTTACCCATAAAGTTATACGTAAACTAAATTTGGAAAACCTTTTAGGAGCAGTATCAGGGACTCCTAGTCTACATTTAAGGAAATCTAGTACTTTTAATCCCCCACTTCATCCCCAGCTTAAAAACCTGGAACAAAGGATTGAGAACAGGTTCAGAAAAGAACTGGGCTTAGATCGATTAACCAGTAATTTAACCTTGGATGAGAAAATGTTATTGGAAAAACTAAGTAAGGACACTACCCTGAGGATTATGGAGCCGGATAAAGGTGGGGGGACGGTTATAATGGACAATCATCTTTACCAGGCTAAGATGTACAATATTCTGTATGACTGTGATAGATATACATCTGCTTCACTTAATGAAATAAATTTGTCCTATCATAAAATAGATTTGGCTATTCAAGATTTACTTGATCAGGAGGTGATAGAAATTGAAACCTACACTTTCCTTTCTAATTCTGACCCCAGGGTGCCGTCGATATTCGGGAAACCGAAGATACATAAGAATCTTTTGGATCTGGATCCTCCCTTGAGGCCTATTGTAGCAGCTCAGGGGTCTAAGACGCATAACATTTCTAAATATGTAGATTGGAAATTGAAGGAACTATGGGGAAGACAGGAATACATCCTCAAGGATTCATGGGCATTCCTACGTAGTGTGACACCTCATTTATTTGAGAAGAAAGTTACATTTTTAACCATTGATGTGGTTGACCTCTTTTCCGTTATTCCTAATGACATAGGTTTGGAGTGGCTGGAGGAAGCCTTATGTGAGTGCCGTCAGATAAATAATAATGATGTTCATGCCATTATTGAATTATTGGGGCTAGTATTGAAGAACAATTTTATCTATTTTGCAGGTGAATATTTCCATCAGGTATCGGGGGTTTCCATGGGGGCAAATTGTGCTCCCACCTATGCAGACATTATTATGTATGTATGGGAGAAAAAGTTTATTTTGAATAGTTCCTTTTCTAGTAATTGGAATTATTATTGTAGATTTCTCGATGATACATGTATTTTTTGGAATGGCCCCGAGGCTGATATCGAGGAATTTATTAAATATATACATACTACCACGACGTTCTTAAAATTTACCCATCAAATCACACGATAGTGTAAATTATTTAGATGTGACCCTTACAAAAGTGGGGGAGGGGGTTAAATCATGTATTTATAGAAAACTCACCTTCTCTAATGGGTATTTACACTATACGAGTTCCCATCCACGCTTCCAAAAAAGAGGAATTGTCAAGGGGCAGTATGTACGTGTTTCCCGAATGACTTCCTTGGATCAGGATTTCAGGGTACAATGTGAAATTTTAAGATCCTTATTTTTGGAAAGGGGATATCCATTGGAGATGGTAATGTCTGTACAAAACGAGGTTATGGAAGCCCGTGATTCTAGGTTTGGCCCTATTTTGGGAAAGGAACACATGGGTAAGGAGGGAGATCCCTCTCTGTGCACTACAGGGATGGCAATTGGTAACTTCACATTCATTACTGACTTTAGTGGTAATGCAACACATATAAGAAATATTGTAGAAAAGGAATGGCTTATGTTTCAGGAGTTAACAGATTTGAATACTTTTAAGGACAGGGAGGTAAAAACTATATTTAGAAGAGGATACAACATGAAGAAATATCTGGAACAATCAGAGCATCCCTTGCAGACTTCTAGAACAAGAGTAGGCACATACAAGTGTGGGCATTGCTCCTCCTGCAAGTATGTAATAACAGGTAGTCATTTGTATTTGGAGAGTAGAAATAGGGACATTAAGGCTATTGGTTACCACAACTGTATGTCCAGTGGGTTGGTTTATTTGGCTATATGTCAAAGTTGTCTGGCGTTTTATGTCGGAAAGACTGAACGACAATTTAAAAGACGCATATATGAGCATATGTATGACATAGCCAAATTTAAAACTACTAGCGCATTGTATAAACATACCACTGTATGTGAAGGTGCAAAATTTTTGTTTTTTGTAATTGAAACTGTTCCTAAGAATGTAAGGGGTGGACCATGGGAGGCCAGGCTAGCACATAGGGAAACATTTTGGCAGATCCTATTGGAAGCTACAAAAATGCCTGGGTTAAATGATTCTATTTCCATAGTGCCTTATTTAAAATTAAAAGCTAAGCATATTTAAAGCAGGTTTTAGTATAACCTAGTGATAGTGGAATTTTGTTTAATTTTAAATATGTTTGATTTATAGATGTTTTTAAAATGAGCAAATATGTATTTATATGTATTCATTTTAAATGTTTTTATCTTTGGCTTCAAAGATTTGCTGGAATGCAATTTAGTTCTTGATATCATTAAAAGTTAATTAATGATTGATTGATTGGGGGCAGATGGGTGGATATTTAAACAGTGGCATTCTGTGTTTGTGTGTTATCTGAAGATGTCGCTTTTAAGACGAAAACGTGCGTGTTGATTTTGCTTTTTGCACATTAATAAATCTGAAATTGGAGCCGTTGTGAGTTCGTGTCTAAATCTGCTTTTAGAGCCTTATTGTGAGTTTACAATTGCCCTGTGTGATATCGGGCTGGTTTGGCTGCTTTTTCTTTGGTGGTTTTGGTTCTTGCAGCATTCTCTTTGGATTGTTGGTTACCCATAAAGTACAGTTTTGTACCTACCATAAATGTAGATGTTCGAGTGCTAATACAGCTGCAGTCATAACAGATGGGTTTTCCTGCCGTCAGGCGGGTCCTCGGTCGGCCGAATTCCAAAGTCTAGGTCCGGCGTCGGATGTCGTCGCTTCTTCCCGGATGTCAGTGCGACAGGGGTATAAAGGAACCAGCCGACGCCATTTTCTTCAGTTTTTCTTGCCCCAGATGTCAGGTGCCCCCAGAAGGAAGGCAATACATAAATTTATGTAATAATGCAATGCAGTATAATCAAAAAACAGTAGTTGCAAGCAAATACACCATAAAAGAATACCCCAATCAGGTTGTATGACGAAGAGTTAGCCATTAAGCCTGTCCCAGAGGGGAAGGAGGGAGGGAAAAGTACAGTTTTGTACCTACCATAAATGTAGATGTCCGAACTGGATAGCATCTGCAGTCATAACAAGTGGGTTGTCCTGTCGTCAGGCAGCCCTGCAGTCGGCCGGATTCCAAAGTCCGGGTCCGGCTTCGGCTGATGTCGCACTCCACCCGACGTCATCTCTGTTGGTCTTCGGGTATAAAAGCATCAGCCGACGCCATTTTCCTCAGTGTTTCTTGCCCCAGATGCCAGTAGCCCTCTTGCAGGCTAAAATTTGGATAGATGCCAATGTTTCCAAATAGATAGAGGTAAACACAGCAATAAGCATATATGTACATATATACAAACAAATACACCATAAAGACTCCCCAACAGCTAGCTATTAGGAGGGTAAACACCCTAGGAGTACCACAGAGGGGAAGGAGGGAGGTAATCCTGACTGCAGATGCTATCCAGTTCGGACATCTACATTTATGGTAGGTACAAAACTGTACTATGTCCTTCATGGATGCATCTGCAGTCATAACAAGTGGGTAGAATACCATAGCCAACTAGGGAGGAGGATAAAAGTAGATTATGGTGTGTTTAGGATCCCTTGCAGTACAGCAGTGGCAAACCCTGCTCGGGATCTGGAATATAGAGGCAAATTATAATGCTTGGCAAATGTATGCACGGAGGTCCAAGTAGCCGCCTCAATAATGTCTTTGGTTGCCACTCCTCGTAAGAAGGCTGTGGTAGTGGCTGTTGCCCTTGTAGAATGAGGTCTTATGTTCTGTGGAATTGGTTTTCCATGGAAGGAGTAACAGTATCGTATGCAATTTCCTATCCATTTGGAGATTGTTTGTTTGGAAATAGCTTTTCCTTCCCTTCCTGTTGCATAGGCTACAAAAAGTTGGTCAGTCTTTCTGCTATTTTTTGTTCTGTCCAAGTAGTAGCGTAGCTGTCTATGTACATCCAAGGTATGCAGTATTCTTTCCCCTTTGTTTTGTGGGTTGGGAAAGAAGGTAGGTAGGTGGATTGCCTGGTTTAAAGACACTCTGGATACCACCTTGGGCATAAATGTAGGATTAGTCCTCATGGACACTCTATCTTGGTGGAAGATTAGGAAGGGTTGCACTGCCATTAAGGCCTGTAGTTCTGAAACCCTCCTTGCTGAAGTAATTGCCAGTAGGAAAGCAGTTTTCCATGACAGGTGTTGTAGGTCTGCTGTTGCTGCTGGTTCAAAGGGTGATAGTGTCAACTTTTCTAGCACAAAGTTTAAATCCCAAGCTGGTAATGGTGGTTTCCTTGGAGGTTTTACATTCTTGATTCCTCTGAGGAGCGGCCTGAGCAAAGGGTGCGAAAAAACACGTGGATCAAAGCGGGATTCTGCTGAAATAGCTGATGCATGTATCTTGATGGAGGAGTAGGACAGGCCTGAATGAAGAAGTTCGCCAGATACTCCAGAATGTTAGGCATATCTATGTTTGACACATCTTTTCCTCTTTCCGTACTCCAAATGACAAACCTTTTCCATTTTCCAGCATAGTTCCTTCTTGTTGAAGGTCTGCGTGCTTCAAGAATAATGTCTTTAACTCTTTGGGAAAGTTCTGGATTAGCTGCTGCTATGTGATGTTCCATGCAGTCAGTTGCAGCGTTTTAGGTTTGGATGTATGATGCTGTAGTTGTTCTGAGTTAACATCAAAGGCATCAGGGTATTGGCCACATATTGTTCGAGACATGCTCTTCAGTAGTGGGTACCAGTGTTGTCTTGGCCAGTTTGGAGCTATCAGGATTATCCTTGGACGTTCTTCCTTGATTTTTAGTAGTACCTTGTGTATCAAAGGAAGAGGTGGGAATGCATATGCTGTTAGGCCTTTCCAGTTGAAGGAGAGTGAGTCCACTTTCCATGCTAGTGGGTGGAATGTCCTTGTGCAGAATTTTTGAGCTGGTGATTGAGAGGTGATGCGAATAAGTCTATCTGTGGCATTCCCCATTTCTTGAGATGGTCTTGAAGATGTCCGGGTGCAGCTTCCATTCGTGGGCATCCAGTGGTTCTGCTTAATATGTCTGCTAGAGTATTGTCTTTCCCGGTACAAATATTGCCTGTAACTGAATGTTGTAGCTGAGTGCCAGGGTCCACAGCTCCAAGGTCATTCTGCATAGGGGTATGAATGAGTGCCTCCCTGTTTGTTGATGTACCACATGACTGTGGTGTTGTCTGTCCTTATCAACTGGCCCTCTTTGAGAAATGGTTTGAACTTTTGGATTGCCAGTTTTACTGCCAGCATTTCTTTTAGATTGATGTGCAGGTGAAGTTGATCCTGTGTCCACAATCCTTGCACGCATTTGTCCAGCATGTGGGCCCCCCATCCTAGGTCTGAAGCGTCTGTTGTGATGGTCTGGCTTGGTTGACATCTGCGAAAGGGTAGGCCTGGATTTGACTGGCATGCCTGAGCCCACCATAGGAACTCCTGTTTTAAGCATGGAATTAGTGGGATTTCTGTTTCTAGACTGTGTCTGTGTTGGGACCATAAATTCTTTAGGTACCACTGTAGTTTCCTCATATGTAGTCTGGCAAATGGGACCAAGATTATGCATGATGCCATGAAGCCCAAGGCCTGCAGAACTTTTCTTGCTGTTAACTTGTTCAGTTTTGTTAGTGCCAAGAAGTAAAGAGGAAGTTCTTTTGTTTTTCTGTAGTCAGGAATGCCATTTGTTGTACTGTGTCCAATTCAGCCCAAGAATGTCCTTGCTTGGGATGGTATCAGCCTTGACTTTTGTAAATTGACTGTGTATCCCAGTCCTTGTAGCAAGTAAATGACCCTTTGTAAATCTGTTGTCAGCTTGCTTTTGTTGTCCCCTTGTAGCAGGCAGTCGTCCAGGTATGGGTAAATTTGAATTCCTGTAGTCTGCAATGGCGATTACTGATGCCAGGCATTTTGTGAATACTCTGGGCAGTAGATAAGCCAAAGGGCAATGCTGAGAATTGATAGTGCTCTGATCCTGCAAGAAATCTGAGGTATCTTCTGCAGATTGGTCGAATGGGGACGTGCAGGTATGCCTCCTTGAGATCTAGAGTTACCAGCCAAGACTCCTTGCCCAGCATGGGAAGAAGTTGCTGTAGGGTCAGCATTTTGAATTTTGGGACAATGATGTATGTATTTAAGGTGGACAGGTCGAGAATTGGTCTCCAACTTTTTCCTTTCTTGGAACTAGGAATAGTCTGGAGTAGAACCCCTTTCCTTGTTCTGCTGTTGGCACTCTTTCCACAGCTCTCATGTTTGCTAACTCCATTATCTGGCGTAGAGCCTCTGTTTTTGATTTGGAGGTAGATTTGGCATTCCTCTTTTGACTGGTAAAGTGTGGAAGTGAAACCGGTAACCTTGATCTATGGTTTGTAAAATCCACTTGTCTTTTGTTATGTAGTGCCAGTTCTTTGAAAATAAGGTTAACTTTCCGCCTAGAGGAGCTGCTATTTGTTCCCTGGTAGGCGGATTTAGGATTAAGTCACTGTGGTTGTGCTGATGTAGTGGCAGTGGCTGTGTCTGTGCCTCTGTTGTTACCTTGCCACTGTCGTCCTCTGTAGGCACCTCCTCTGGATTGGTTTCTGCCTCTGGAGCGTCTATTCCTGCCCTTTGAAATTTTGTGGAGTCAGGAAAGGACCAATTTTTGGCAGGCCAGTTCCTGCTAAACCTTGGGGTTGAACCTGCAAGAAATCTTTAACAGTTTGAACAGATTTTGCCTTTTCTTCCATTTTCTTCATAACCTGCTGGGCAGGTGTACCAAACAAACTTGTCTTGTCCATAGGAGCATCTAGCAACTTAGCTTTAACATGATCCGGTAAAGCTTGTTCCTTTAGCCATGCATGCCTTCTTATCACTGTGCCTGTCATGGCTGATCTAAATGAAGCCTCCAGTGCATCATAGCCACATTTTAAGGAATGGTTGCTAACCTGTTGTATGTTATTTACCATCTCTAATACATATTTCTTATCAAGAGATTCATCAGTGGTTAGTTTTTAGTTAACTGATCAAGCATAAACTCTTGGTATTGTATCATGTGAAACTGACAGTTTAAAGCTCTAGCTGAGAGAGTAGCTGAAGTGTAGACCTTTTACCCCATCTGTCTAGTGACCTTGCTTCCCTTTCAGAAGGAATAGGGTTTTTAGCTGTGGTCGCTACTGCCTTGGGACCCTGGGATATAGTTTCTGGGTCTGCAAGTGGGGCCTTGTAAAGGTGGTGATGAGTATCTGGCACCCTGTAAAATCTGTCTGGTTTGGCAGGGGCTGGGGTAAAGAATCTGGGCGGAGCAAACATCATTGAAAGCATCATCCACCACAGAGAGAACAGGAGGTATAGCTAAGGGCCTGTGCTGTGGGAGGTGCAGAAAGGTCCTAAGTCTTTTCTGGAGTCTGAAAAATCCTGTTGCTGCCATTGGAACTGTTCTCGCATGGCATGCAAGGTTTCCCCAAAGGAGAATTCTTCTGGTGGGGAAGCAGCTGGAATGGATTCTTCAGCATCAGAATCTTCAAAATTGGAGAAGGAGCCTCAGGCTGGTCAGTTATGTCTGATTCATCAGCAGAATCATCAGAAGACACTGGCTCAGGGGCTCTGCCCTAGGTCTCTTCTCTGGGGCTGAGAGGCCCTGTCTGGGTGAGATTGAGATCCTCTAATTAAAGAAATTAAATCTTCTGCCAAAGAAAGCATTTGAGAACTAGAAGAGGGCCTGGATGTGGGGGTTTAACAGGCACTGTTTTAGTAGTCTTGGCTGCTTTAGCCCTGGCGAAAGCCTTAATGGACATGGCAGCTGGAGGCCTAGCAGCACCACGTGCTGCGGTAGAGACATCCAAGGGGATGCTGTCTGATAAGTCAACCACCGTAGTGGGTAAAATTTCTGAGGTCGATTCAAGAGTTGTAGCAGGGGCCTCAGTTGAAAGAATAGGTTCAGCTGTACTTTGAGCAGTTTTCGGTTTCGCCGAAACCGAGACACCGCGGTTTGCTTTACCGTGGTTTCGGCCAAAACCGCGGACCGCGAGTGTCGGTCTTTATCTTTACGTTTTTTGGGGGTAGTCGGAGGATCCGACGGCATAATGTACGCAAAATCAGAACCGAAAAACTGTTCTGCAAACTCCGACCGGCGCCTAAGCGTTCGTCGGTTGAAAGAGGCACAGGCGAACAGGCTGCTACGTCGTGGGCTGGGCCTAAACAAGGCAGACAGTAAGAGTGGAAATCTTTATGAGGTATTTGTTTCCCACAGGTTAAACAATTGTTAACTTTTTCTGACATCGGCTGAGGCAAGAAAGAGTCCCCAACGGGTACTTAGCTTTAGAAGTCTTAGTAGTATTCGGTAGAAGTAATCTCTGGATCCGACCGACCGGCACTTGCGAACAGCTTCTGCTTCGCCACGGCAAGAAAGACTGAGGAAAATGGCGTCGGCTGATGCTTTTATACCCGAAGACCAACAGAGATGACGTCGGGTGGAGTGCGACATCAGCCGAAGCCGGACCCGGACTTTGGAATCCGGCCGACTGCAGGGCTGCCTGACGACAGGACAACCCACTTGTTATGACTGCAGATGCATCCATGAAGGACATCCTGGACTGCAGCTGTATTAGCACTCGAACATCTACATTTATGGTAGGTACAAAACTGTACTATGTTCATCGTGCACACAGCTGCAGTCATAACAGATGGGTAGAATACCAAAGTTAAAAAACGGGTGGTAGGCACTAGGTGGAACTAGGAGGAACCAGGATGTACTGCAAGACTGCAGTGGCAAAGCCTGCTCTAGATTTGGAGTATAATGGTAGGTGATAGTGCCTGGAGAAAGTATGTACAGAACTCCAAGTGGCAGCTTCCAAAATATCTTTGGTAGGAACCCCCCTGAGGAAAGCTGCAGAGGTGGCTGTGGCCCTTGTGGAGTGAGACCTGATGCCTGCAGGTACAGTTTTACCATGAAAAGAGTAACAAAAGCGTATGCAGTGGGCTATCCATTTTGAGATTGTCTGTTTGGAAATAGGCTTTCCTTGAGCTCCTGTAGCATAGGACACAAAGAGTTGCTCTGATTTTCTGAAAGGCTTTGTTCTGTCGAAATAATAACGTAGCTGCCTATGAATGTCCAAGGAATGTAGTAGTCTCTCCCATTTGTTTTGAGGATTGGGGTAAAAGGTAGGTAAGTGGATAGCCTGATTCAAGGCTACCCTGGATACTACCTTTGGCATAAAGGAAGGGTTGGTTCGCAAGGATACTCTGTCCTGATGGAAAATTATGAAAGGCTGCACAGCCATGAGGGCTTGTAGTTCCGAAACCCTGCGAGCTGAGGTGATAGCCAACAGGAAGGCTGTTTTCAAGGACAAATATTGCAGTTCTGTGGAGGCAGCTGGCTCAAAGGGAGGCAAAGTAAGTTTTTCTAGAATGAAATTGAGGTCCCAAGCAGGTACTGGTTGTTTCCCTGGGGGTTTTATATTCTTAGCCCCTCTGAGGAACTGTCTTAAGAGGGGGTGAGAGAATAAAAAAATCAGTGCTGTATTCTGCAGAAATGGCTGAGGCATGGATTTTGATGGAGGAGAATGAAAGTCCTCTGCTTAGCATCTCAGCTAGGTACTGTAACATTTGAGGTAAATTCAGTATTCCAGGGTTCTGGCCCTTTTTCTCATTCCAAGCACAAAACCGTTTCCATTTTGCGGAGTAGGCTTTTCTAGTAGAAGGTCTTCTGGCCTCCAAAATGACATCCTGCACCTCCTTGGAGAGTAGGGTCTGTTGTGATTTTAAGGAATCTTCCATGCGGCTAGATTGAGTGTTTTCAGCTGACTGAAGAGTTTTGAAGTTGTGCTGAGTCAGTAGAAGAGGCATTAGAGGCAGGATCCATGGTGGGGAATACGTCAAGCTCCTCAGGAGTGGGTACCAGTGTTGTCTTGGCCAGTCTGGAGCAATGAGAATCATTTTTGGTCTGTCTGCTCTGGTTTTTAATGGAACTTTGGGCAGCAGAGGAAGAGGTGGAAAGGCATAAACTGTCATTGTTGTCCAACTGAAAGAGAGTGCATCCACTTTCCAGGCCTGTGGATGAAAGGTCCTTGAGCAGAATTTTGCCAATTGGTGATTTCTGTGGGAGGCAAAGAGATCTATGTCTGGCCTTCCCCATGCTTGAATTATCTTTGAAAACACTTGAGGGAATGGACTCCTCTGCATCAGAATCTTCAAAAGGGGAGTAAGAATGTTCCTGGTCTTCAGAATGTTCTGAAATAATGGAGGCCTGGTCCAAGGAAGGGGATTCTTCCTCCACTCTGGGTCTTTTGTCCGGAGGGGGTTGAGAACCCCTGATAAGAGTAATCAAATCCTCAGCCATTTTGAGCATCTGCTTTTTAGGCATGGGGCCTTGAGAGGGGCCCTGTGGGGCTTGTCTTTTAGTATGCATGGCTGCTTTAGACTTAGTGAAAGCCTTGATGGAAAAAGAGGAGGAAGGCCTGAAGACACCTTGAGAGGTGGCAGGCCTGTCTAAACTCTGAGTTTCACTGCCAAGAGTGGCTTTGGTATCGGTAGTCGGGGTGTGGGCCGAAGAGCCTGCGACCTCGGGCACTGAATACACCGCCAAAGAAGTGTCATCGGTAGTCAGGGGCTGCGTAGGCACCTCACTGAGAACCGGACCACCTGTAGTCGGCTTTGGCGTGGTGTCGGTAGAAGTCGCGGACCTCGTATGTCGGTCCTTATCTTTGCGTCTTTTACTTAAAACTGGAGTTGGAGTATCCGACGATGTAATGTAATTAAACTTTTTGCCAAAATAGTGTTGGGCGAACTCCGTCCGACGCTTAATAGTGCGTCTGTTGAATGTATCACAAAAACTACAGGCCGAGACGTCGTGGTGTGGGCCTAAGCAAGGAATGCAGAGGGAATGAAAATCCTTATGCGGTATTTGCTTCCCACATGAAATGCAATTATTAACTTTGTCTGACATCGGTCTGAGGCAAGAAAAGTTTCAACGGGTACTTAGCTTTCAAGAAGACTTGGTTGAAAAATATTCGTAATCTCAGGAGCTGGCCGACCGCACTTGCGAACTGCTTCTGCTTCGGGCACCGCGGCAAGAAAGACTGAAGAAAATGGCGCCGGCTGGTTTCTTTATACCCCTGTCGCACTGACGTCAGGGAAGAAGCGACGACATCCGACGCCGGACCTAGACTTTGGAATTTGGCCGACCGAGGACCCGCCTGACGGCAGGAAAAAGTACAGTTTTGTACCTACCATAAATGTAGATGTCCGAACAGGATAGCATCTGCAGTCCTTACAAATGGGTTGTCCTGTCGTCAGGCAGCCCTTCGGTCGGCCGGATTCCAAAGTCTGGGTCTTGCCTCGGCTGGTGTCGCACTTCACCAGACGTCATCTCTGCTGGTCTTCGGGTATAAAGGCATCAGCCGACGCCATTTTCCTCAGTGTTTCTTGCCCCAGATGCCAGTTGCCCTCTTGGTAAGCTAAATTTTGGATAAATGCCAATGTTTCCAAAAAGTAGAAGGCAAACACAAAAATAAGCATGTATGTACATATATACAAACAAATACACCATAAGAGATCCCCAGCTAGCTATTAGGTGGGTAAATACCCTAGGAGTACCACAGAGGGAAGGAGGGAAGGTAATCCTGACTGCAGATGCTATCCTGTTCGGACATCTACATTTATGGTAGGTACAAAACTGTACTATGTCCTTCAAGGATGCATCTGCAGTCCTTACAAATGGGTAGAATACCATAGCCAAACTAGGGAGGAGGAAGAAGAATTATGGTGTAGTTAGGATCCCTTGCAAAACAGCAGTGGCAAACCCTGCTCGGGATCTAGAGTATAGAGGTAAGTTATAATGCTTGGCAAATGTATGCACGGAGGTCCAAGTAGCAGCCTCAATAATGTCCTTGGTAGCCACTCCTCGTAAGAAAGCTGTGGTAGTGGCTGTAGCCCTTGTAGAATGAGGCCTTATGTTCTGTGGAATTTGCTTTCCATGGTAGGAGTAACAGAATCTTATGCAATTTCCTATCCACTTGGAGATTGTCTGTTTGGAAATTGCTTTTCCTTCCCTTCCTGTTGCATAAGCTACTAGAAGCTGGTCAGTCTTTCTATTGCCCTTGGTTCTGTCCAGGTAGTAGCGCAACTGTCTATGTACATCCAAGGTATGCAGCAGTCTTTCCCCCCTGTTCTGTGGATTGGGGAAGAAGGTAGGTAGGTGGATTGCCTGGTTTAGAGACACTCTGGATACCGCCTTAGGCATAAATGTAGGATTAGTTCTCATGGACACTCTGTCTTGATGGAAGATTAGGAAGGGTTGTACTGCCATTAAGGCCTGTAGTTCAAACCCTTCTTGCTGAAGTAATTGCCAGTAGGAAAGCAGTTTTCCAGGATAGGTGTTGAAGATCTGCTGTTGCTGCTGGTTCGAATGGAGGGAGTGTCAATTTTTCTAGCACAAAGTTCAAGTCCCATGCTGGTAATGGTGGTTTCCTAGGAGGTTTTACATTCTTGATTCCTCTGAGGAACTGCCTGAGTAGAGGATGTGAGAAGACAGGGGATCAAGCTGTATTCTGCAGAAATAGCTGATGCATGTATCTTGATGGAGGAATAGGACAGGCCTGTATGGAGAAGCTCTGCCAAATACTCCAGGATGTTGGCAATATCTATCGTTGACACATCTTTCCCTCTTTCAGTACTCCAAATGACAAACCTTTTCCATTTTCCTGCATAGTTCCTTCTTGTTGAGGGTCTGCGGGCCTCAAGGATAATGTCTTTAACCCTTTGGGATAAATCTGGGTTAGTTGCTCCTATGTAATGTTCCAGGCAGTCAGTTGCAGAGTTTTCAGGTTTGGATGCATGATGTAGTAGTTCTTTCTGAGTTAACATCAAAGGAATCAGGGGTAGTGTCCACGTTCCCCCCCCCGAGACATGCTCCTCAGCAATGGATACCAATGTTGTCTTGGCCAATTTGGAGCTATCAGAATTATCCTTGGACGTTCCTCTTTGATTTTCAGTAGCACCTTGTGCATCAAAGGAAGAGGTGGAAATGCATATGCTGTCAGGCCTTTCCAACTGAAGGATAGAGAGTCCACCTTCCAAGCAAGTGGGTGGTATGTCCTTGTGCAGAATTTCTTGAGCTGGTGATTGAGTGGGGATGCGAATAGGTCTATTTGTGGCATTCCCCATTTCTTTGTGATGGCCTTGAAGATGTCCGGGTTTAGCATCCATTCGTGAGCATCCGAGGTAGTTCTGCTTAACATGTCTGCTAGGAGGTTTTCTTTTCCCGGTACAAATATTGCCTGTAACTGAATGTTGTAGCTCAGAGCCATATTCCATAGGTCCAGAGCCATTCGACATAGGGGGTATGAATGAGTGCCTCCCTGTTTGTTGATGTACCACATGACTGTGGTGTTGTCTGTCCTTATCATCAATTGGCCTTCTTTGAGGAATGGTCTGAAATTTTGGATTGCTAGTTTTACTGCCAGCATTTCTTTTTGATTTATGTGCAGGTGCAGCTGATCTGGAGTCCATAAGCCTTGAATGCATTTGTCCAACATGTGGGCCCCACAACCTAGGTCTGAGGCGTCCGTTGTGATGGTTTGGCTTGCTTGAATGTTGTGGAAGGACAAACCTGGGTTTGCCTGGCATGCTTGAGCCCACCATAGGAATTCTTGTTTCAGGCATGGGATTAGTGGTATTTCGGTTTCTAAGCTGTGCCTGTGTTGAGACCATAAATTCTTTAGGTACCACTGTAGCTTTCTCATATGCAGTCTGGCATGGGGGACCAGGATTATGCAGGATGCCATGAAGCCCAAGGCCTGCAGAACTTTCCTTGCTGTTAGTTTGTTCTGCTTTGTTAATGCCAAGAAGTAAAGAGGAAGTTGTTCTTGTTTTTCTGCAGTTAGGAATGCCATCTGTTTTACTGTGTCCAATTCTGCACCCAAGAATGTTCTTGTTTGGGATGGTATCAGTCTTGACTTTTTAAATTGACTGTGTATCCCAGGGCTTGTAGTAAGCAAATGACTCTTTGTAAGTCTTGTGTCAGCTTGCTTTTGTTGTCCGCTTGTATCAGGCAGTCGTCCAGGTATGGGTAAATTTGGATTCCCTGTAGCCTGCAATGAGCGATTACTGATGCCAGGCATTTCGTGAACACTCTGGGCGCAGTAGATAAGCCAAAGGGCAATGCTGAGAATTGATAATGCTCTGATCCTGCAAGAAATCTGAGGTATCTTCTGCAATTTGGTCGTATGGGGACGTGCAGGTATGCCTCCTTGAGATCTAGAGTTACCAGCCAACACTCCTTGCCCAGCATGGGAAGAAGTTGCTGTAGGGTCAGCATTTTGAATTTTGGAACAATGATGAATGTGTTTAAAGCGGACAGGTCGAGAATAGGTCTCCAATTTTTCTTTTCTTGGTACTAGGAAAAGTCTGGAGTAAAATCCTTTGCCCTGTTTTGTAGGTGGTACCCTTTCCACAGCTCTCATGTTTGTTAATTGAGCTATTTGTTTTAGAGCTTCTGTCTTTTGATTTGGTGGTAGGTTTGGCATTCCACTTTTTACTGGTAAGGTGTGGAAATGAAACCTGTAGCCTTGGTCTATAGTTTGCAAAATCCACTTGTCTCTTGTGATAGAGTGCCAATTTTTTGAAAATAAGGCTAACTTTCCGCCTAAGGGTGCTGCTATTTGTTCCCTGGTAGGCGGTGTCAGAGCCAAGTCACTGTGATTGTCCTGTTGCAGTGGTAGTGGTTGTGTCTGTGCCTCATTGGTTATTGCCTTGCCACTGACGTCCTCTGTAGGCACCTCCTCTGGATTGATTTCTGCCTCTGGAACGTCTATTCCTGCCTCTCTGAGATTTAGAGGAGTCTGGAAAGGACCAATTTTTGGAAGGCCAGTTCCTGCTAAACCTTGGGGGCTGAACCTGTAAGAAATCTTTAACTGTTTGTACAGATTTTGCCTTCTCTTCCATTTTCTTCATTACTTGTTGGGCAGGAGGACCAAATAGACTGACCTTATCCATAGGAGCATCTAATAGCTTTGTTTTAACATGATCCGGTAAGACCTGCTCTTTCAACCATGCGTGCCTTCTTATAACTGTGCCAGTCATGGCTGATCTAAATGAAGCCTCCAGTGCATCATAGCCACATTTTAAAGAATGGTTACTAACCTGCTGAATGTTATTCACCATTTCTAAAACATATTTCTTATCTAAGGGATCATCAGAGGACAGTTTCTTAGTTAAATGATCAAGCATAAACTCTTGGTATTGGATCATATGAAACTGACAGTTCAAAGCTCTAGCCGAGAGAGTAGCAGAGGTGTATACTTTTTTACCCCATCTCTCTAAGGACCTGGATTCCCTTTCAGAAGGGAGAGGGTTTTTCGCTGAGGTCGAGGCTACTGCCTTAGGCCCCTGGGAGATAGTCTCAGGATCTGCAAGAGGAGCCTTGTATAAGTGGTGATGAGTGTCCGGTACCCTGTAAAACCTATCGGGCTTGGCAGGGGCTGGAGGTAAAGTATCAGGAGCAGTGCAAGCATCATTGAATGCATCATCCACAACAGGAAGAAAGTACAGTTTTGTACCTACCATAAATGTAGATGTTCGAATTGGATAGCATCTGCAGTCATAACAACTGGGTTGTCCTGTCGTCAGGCAGCCCTTCAGTCGGCCGGATTCCAAAGTCCGGGTCCGGCTTCGGTTGATGTCGCACTTCACCCGACGTCATCCCTGTTGGTCTTCGGGTATAAAGGCATCAGCCGACGCCATTTTCCTCAGTGTTTCTTGCCCCAGATGCCAGTAGCCCTCTTGAAGGCTAAAATTTGGATAGATGCCAATGTTTCCAAAAAGATAGAGGTAAACACAAAAATAAGCATGTATGTACATATATACAAACAAATACACCATAAAAGACTCCCCCCCCCACCAGCTAGCTATTAGGAGGGTAAACACCCTAGGAGTACCACAGAGGGGAAGGAGGGAGGGTAATCCGGACTGCAGATGCTATCCAGTTCGGACATCTACATTTATGGTAGGTACAAGATGGATGCATCTGCAGTCATAACAACTGGGTAGAATACCATAGCCAACTAGGGGAGGAGGATAAAAGTAGATTATGGTGTGTTTAGGATCCCTTGCAGTACAGCAGTGGCAAACCCTGCTCGGGATCTGGAATATAGAGGCAAATTATAATGCTTGGCAAATGTATGCACGGAGGTCCAAGTAGCCGCCTCAATAATGTCTTTGGTTGCCACTCCTCGTAAGAAGGCTGTGGTACTGGCTGTTGCCCTTGTAGAATGAGGTCTTATGTCCTGTGGAATTGGTTTTCCATGGAAGGAGTAACAGAATCGTATGCAATTTCCTATCCATTTGGAGATTGTCTGTTTGGAAATAGCTTTTCCTTCCCTTCCTGTTGCATAGGCTACAAAAAGTTGGTCAGTCTTTCTGCTACTTTTTGTTCTGTCCAAGTAGTAGCGTAGCTGTCTATGTACATCCAAGGTATGCAGTATTCTTTCCCCTCTGTTTTGTGGGTTGGGAAAGAAGGTAGGTAGGTGGATTGCCTGGTTTAAAGACACTGTGGATACCACCTTAGGCATAAATGTAGGATTAGTCCTCATGGACACTCTATCTTGGTGGAAGATTAGGAAGGGTTGCACTGCCATTAAGGCCTGTAGTTCTGAAACCCTCCTTGCTGAAGTAATTGCCAGTAGGAAAGCAGTTTTCCATGACAGGTGTTGTAGGTCTGCTGTTGCTGCTGGTTCAAAGGGTGATAGTGTCAACTTTTCTAGCACAAAGTTTAAGTCCCAAGCTGGTAATGGTGGTTTCCTTGGAGGTTTTACATTCTTGATTCCTCTGAGGAACTGCCTGAGCAAAGGGTGCGAAAACAGGTGGATCAAAGCTGTATTCTGCTGAAATAGCTGATGCATGTATCTTGATGGAAGAGTAGGACAGGCCTGAATGAAGAAGTTCGGCCAGATACTCCAGAATGTTAGGCATATCTATGTTTGACACATCTTTTCCTCTTTCAGTACTCCAAATGACAAACCTTTTCCATTTTCCAGCATAGTTCCTTCTTGTTGAAGGTCTGCGTGCTTCAAGAATAATGTCTTTAACTCTTTGGGAAAGTTCTGGATTAGCTGCTGCTATGTGATGTTCCATGCAGTCAGTTGCAACGTTTTTAGGTTTGGATGTATGATGCTGTAGTTGTTCTGAGTTAACATCAAAGGCATCAGGGTATTGGCCACATATTGTTCGAGACATGCTCCTCAGCAGTGGGTACCAGTGTTGTCTTGGCCAGTTTGGAGCTATCAGGATTATCCTTGGACGTTCTTCCTTGATTTTTAGTAGTACTTTGTGTATCAAGGGAAGAGGTGGGAATGCATATGCTGTTAGGCCTTTCCAGCTGAAGGAGAGCGAATCCACTTTCCATGCTAGTGGGTGGAATGTCCTTGTGCAGAATTTTTTGAGCTGGTGATTGAGAGGGGATGCGAATAGATCTATCTGAGGCATTCCCCATTTCTTTGAGATGTTCTTGAAGATGTCCGGTGCAGCTTCCATTCGTGGGCATCCGATGTGGTTCTGCTTAATATGTCTGCTAGAGTATTTTCTTTTCCCGGTACAAATATTGCCTGTAACTGGATGTTGTAGCTGAGTGCCAGGGTCCACAGTTCCAAAGTCATTCTGCATAGGGGGTATGAATGAGTGCCTCCCTGTTTGTTGATGTACCACATGACTGTGGTGTTGTCTGTCCTTATCATCAACTGGCCCTCTTTGAGAAATGGTCTGAACTTTTGGATTGCCAGTTTTACTGCCAGCATTTCTTTTAGGTTGATGTGCAGGTGAAGTTGATCCTGTGTCCACAATCCTTGCACGCATTTGTCCAGCATGTGGGCCCACCATCCTAGGTCTGAAGCGTCTGTTGTGATGGTCTGGCTTGCTTGACATCTGCGAAAGGGTAGGCCTGGGTTTGACTGGCATGCCTGAGCCCACCATAGGAACTCCTGTTTTAAGCATGGAATTAGTGGGATTTCTGTTTCTAGGCTGTGTCTGTGTTGGGACCATAAATTCTTTAGGTACCACTGTAGTTTTCTCATATGTAGTCTGGCAAATGGGACCAAGATTATGCATGATGCCATGAAGCCCAAGGCCTGCAGTACTTTTCTTGCTGTTAACTTGTTCAGTTTTGTTAGTGCCAAGAAGTAAAGAGGAGTTCTTTTGTTTTTCTGTAGTTAGGAATGCCATTTGTTTTACTGTGTCCAATTCAGCCCAAGAATGCCCTTGTTTGGGATGGTATCAGCCTTGACTTTTGTAAATTGACTGTGTATCCCAGTGCTTGTAGCAAGTAAATGACCCTTTGTAAATCTGTTGTCAGCTTGCTTTTGTTGTCCCCTTGTAGCAGGCAGTCGTCCAGGTATGGGTAAATTTGAAATCCTGTAGTCTGCAATGGCGATTACTGATGCCAGGCATTTTGTGAATACTCTGGGCGCAGTAGATAAGCCAAAGGGCAATGCTGAGAATTGATAGTGCTCTGATCCTGCAAGAAATCTGAGGTATCTTCTGCAGATTGGTCGAATGGGGACGTGCAGGTATGCCTCCTTGAGATCTAGAGTTACCAGCCAACACTCCTTGCCCAGCATGGGAAGAAGTTGCTGTAGGGTCAGCATTTTGAATTTTGGGACAATGATGTATGTATTTAAGGTGGACAGGTCGAGAATTGGTCTCCAACTTTTTTCCTTTCTTGGAACTAGGAATAGTCTAGAGTAGAACCCCTTTCCTTGCTCTGCTGTTGGCACTCTTTCCACAGCTCTCATGTTTGCTAACTCCATTATCTGTTGTAGAGCCTCTGTTTTTTGATTTGGAGGTAGATTTGGCATTCCTCTTTTGACTGGTAAAGTGTGGAAGTGGAACCGATAACCTTGATCTATGGTTTGTAAAATCCACTTGTCTTTTGTTATGTAGTGCCAGTTCTTTGAAAATAAGGTTAACTTTCCGCCTAGAGGAGCTGCTATTTGTTCCCTGTTAGGCGGATTTAGGGTTAAGTCACTGTGGTTGTGTTGATGTAGTGGCAGTGGTTGTGTCTGTGCCTCTGTTGTTACCTTGCCACTGTCGTCCTCTGTAGGCACCTCCTCTGGATTGGTTTCTGCCTCTGGAACGTCTATTCCTGCCCCTTTGAGATCTTGTGGAGTCAGGAAAGGACCAATTTTTGGCAGGCCAGTTCCTGCTAAACCTTAGGGGTTGAACCTGCAAGAAATCTTTAACCGTTTGAACAGATTTTGCCTTTTCTTCCATTTTCTTCATAACCTGCTGGGCAGGTGTACCAAACAAACTTGTCTTATCCATAGGAGCATCTAGCAACTTAGCTTTAACATGATCCGGTAAAGCTTGCTCCTTTAGCCATGCATGCCTTCTTATCACTGTGCCAGTCATGGCTGATCTAAATGAAGCCTCCAGTGCATCATAGCCACATTTTAAGGAATGGTTACTAACCTGTTGTATGTTATTTACCATTTCTAATACATATTTCTTATCAAGAGATTCATCAGTGGTTAGCTTTTTAGTTAACTGATCAAGCATAAACTCTTGGTATTGTATCATGTGAAACTGACAGTTTAAAGCTCTAGCTGAGAGAGTAGCTGAAGTGTAGACCTTTTACCCCATCTGTCTAATGACCTTGCTTCCCTTTCAGAAGGAATAGGGTTTTAGCTATGGTCGGCTACTGCCTTGGGACCCTGGGATATAGTTTCGGGTCTGCAAGTGGGGCCTTGTAAAGGTGGTGATGAGTATCTGGCACCCTGTAAAATCTGTCTGGTTTGGCAGGGGCTGGGGTAAAGAATCTGGAGCGGAGCAGACATCATTGAAAGCATCATCCACCACAGAGAGAACAGGAGGTATAGCTAAGGGCCTGTGCTGTGGAAGGTGCAGAAAGGTCCTAAGTCTTTTCTGGAGTCTGAAAATCCTGTTGCTGCCATTGGAACTGCTCTCGCATGGCATGTAAGGTTTCCCCAAAGGAGAATTCTTCTGGTGGGGAAGCAGCTGGAATGGATTCTTCAGCATCAGAATCTTCAAAATTGGAGAAAGGAGCCTCTGGCTGGTCAGTTATGTCTGATTCATCAGCAGAATCATCAGAGGACACTGGCTCAGGGGCTCTGCCCTAGGTCTCTTCTCTGGGGCTGAGAGGCCCTGTCTGGGTGAGATTGAGATCCTCTAATTAATGAAATTAAATCTTCTGCCAAAGTAAGCATTTGAGAACTAGAAGAGGGCCTGGTTGTGGGGGTTTAACAGGCACTGTTTTAGTAGTCTTGGCTGCTTTAGCCCTGGCGAAGGCCTTAATGGACATGGCTGCTGGAGGCCTAGCAGCACCACGTGCTGGGGTAGAGACATCCAAGGGAATGGTGTCTGATAAGTCAGTGGCAACCACCGTAGTGGATAAAATTTCTGAGGCCGATTCAAGAGTGGTAGCAGGGGCCTCAGTTGTAGAGATAGATTCAGCTGTACTTTGATCAGTTTTCGGTTTCGCTGAAACCGAGACACTCGCGTTTGCTTAACCATGGTTTCGGCCAAACCGCGGACCGCGAGTGTCGGTCTTTATCTTTGCGTTTTTTGGCAGATTGGGTAGTCGGAGGATCCGACGGCATAATGTACGCAAAATCAGAACCGAAAAACTGTTCTGCAAACTCCGACCGACGCCTAAGCGTTGTCGGTTGAAGAAGCACAGGCTAACAGGCTGCTACGTCGTGGGCTGGGCCTAAACAAGGCAGACAATAAGAGTGGAAATCTTTATGAGGTATTTGTTTCCCACCGGTTAAACAGTTATTCACTTTTTCTGACATCGGCTGAGGCAAGAAAGAGTCCCCAACGGGGTACTTAGCTTTAGAAGTCTTCGAAGTAGTATTCGGTAGAAGTAATCTCTGGATCCGACCGACCGGCACTTGCGAACAGCTTCTGCTTCGGGCGCCACGCGGCAAGAAAGACTGAGGAAAATGGCGTCGGCTGATGCCTTTATACCCGAAGACCAGCAGAGATGACGTCGGGTGAAGTGCGACACCAGCCGAGGCCAGACCCAGACTTTGGAATCCGGCTGACCGAAGGGCTGCCTGACGACAGGACAACCCATTTGTAAGGACTGCAGATGCATCCTTGAAGGACATCCCATCTGTTATGACTGCAGCTGTATGCACGATGAACATTCCCCTGCCAACCCTGACTGACCTCAGATCAAGTTTGCCTGCAAGCACTATAGTGGATAACTAACTACATTATCAGAATGGTACATCACTATATGACATGAAAACACATCTGAAGGTCAGGGGGACGGAGGGGGAGAACGGTTGCAGACAAATGAAGTTTACCTACTCAGATGGAACGTTATGGTGAGTACATAACTTCTTAATCTGAAGTAGTTAACTTCATTTGGTCTGCAACCTGTGGGACAGAGTCCCCAGCTACCTAAACCTTGGGCGGCCTTCATGGAAGGATGTTCCGGAGCACTGCGGAGCCAAAAGAAGTTCTCCCTCAGGAGGTAATGTCCAATTTATAATGATTGATGAAGGTATGAGATGAGGCCCAAGTGGCTGCTGAACAGATATCATCCAAGGAAACCCTGGATTTAAAGGCGGCAGATGTAGCCATAGCCCTAGATGAATGGGCACGAACTCCTTGAGGTGGGGCCTGCCGGAATTTTGATATGCTGTAATGATACACTGTGAAATCCATCTCGATAAGGAAACTTTCGAGACCGGTTTACCTAAATTAAATTTGGCAAAGGAGACGAACAAATGGTCGGATTGCCTATGACCAGATGTCCTATGAATGTAAAATCTAAGTTGTCTGTGTACGTCCAAAGAATGTAGTTTGTACTCCCCTTTGTTCTTGTAGTTAGGAAAGAAGACCGGCAAGCTGATAGACTGGTTGATATTAGATTCAGAAACTACCTTCGGGAGGAAGGAGGTATTGGTCCTGAGGTAAACCCTATCCTTGTGAAAGGCTAAGTATGGGGGTTTCACAGAAACAGCTTGCAGTTCAGATACTCTCCTGGCTGAAGTAATAGCCACAAGAAAGGCTGTTTTCCAAGACAAATATTTGAGGTCAACTGAAGACGCCGGTTCGAAGGGAGGGGTTGTCAGGGCTTGCAATACCAAAGTCAAATCCCATGGAGGTACCGCTTCCTTTATTGGAGGTCTAAGAAGAAAGGTGCCCTTTAGGAACGTTTTGCACAATTTTGTAAAAATCAAAGGGCCCATTTCAGTACCTATGTGGTAATGAGAGATAGCGGTCAACTGAACCTTAACCGTAGAACAGCTAGCTCCGTCATTAAAAAGACCTGAAAGAAAGTCCAGCACCGCAGGCAAGGGGGCTGTAAAAGGGTCCAAATTATGGCGTTCTGCCCAGATAGAGAAACGCTTCCACTTACTACCATAGACCTGCCTAGTAGAAGGCTTGTGCGCTGCTACTAGGATAGTTTTAACTGGAGAAGAGATACCGGGAGTCCTAGCTACAAGTGGAACTGGAGCAGCCAAGCCGTAAGCTTGAGGCTGGCCAGGTCGGGAAGTGGGAGCCCCTGGGGGTGGGAGATTAGATCCGGAAGGGGATCTAGAATCCAGGGCGGATTCACTCGATGAGACCAGAGGTAAGGGAACCAAGCTTGGCGAGGCCAGAATGGGGCAATGAGTATCATCCTGCTCCCCAACCGACTGGCTTTCTGAAGAAGTTTCAGCATGAGGGGAAGAGGAGGGTAGGCATAGAGAAGACCGGGTGGCCAAGCATGCACCAAGGCTTCCCTCGGGGCTTCCCAGGCAGAGGGAATGAGAACAAAGTAATTGTTGCATTTCGTGTTTGAGGGAGATGCGAAAAGATCGCAACAGGGCTGCCCCCAAACGGCAAAAATTCGACTCGCTACTCGAGGATTAAGGGACCACTCGTAAGGTGAAAGGATGGTGCGACTCAGTCTGTCCGCTAGGATGTTGGTCCGTCCCGGAATGTGCATTGCAATGAGAAAGCGGTTGGTGGAGATCGCCCATTCCCACACTCTCATGGCTTCTCGACAGAGTGGGTAAGACCTGGTTCCCCCTTGTTTGTTGATATACCATACCAGAGACATATTGTCTGTCTGGACTGCAATTGTTCCTACAGGCAGAAGGCTCTGAAGTGCTTGCAACGACAACAGCACTGCCCTCATCTCTAGAACATTTATGTGCAATAAGGTCTCCGAATCGTTCCACGTGCCTTGGACCGTCCTGCTCGAATAATGCCCCTCCCACCCCAGACGAGAGGCGTCCGTGGTCACCGTAGCGAGAGGGGGGGGGGGCGTGGCAAAGGGGCATCCCGCCTGGAGGTCCGGTGATCGAAGCCACCAAACGAGAGCCCTCTTGCAGGCCCTGCTGAGAGAAATGGGGTGACTCAAGGGGTAATGATGAAGGGACCACTGGACTTGGAGAGTCCACTGTAAAATCCTCATGTTCAGATGCGCCATGGGAAGGAGGTTTATAGCGGCTGCCATAGACCCCAGGGCCCTCAGAACCAATCCCGCCGGAGGTTTTGAAGATTGAAAGATGGCCCGCACATGTGCCCTCAAAGTGTGTAACCGGTCGGAAGTTAAGAAGGCTAGTTGCCTGTTGGTGTCCAGTCTGGCCCCGATAAAGTCTATCTCCTGAGTCGGGGTGAGAGAGGACTTGTCCGAGTTTATGGTGATCCCTAGTTGTGGAGCAAGGTTGAGAAAGTAGTCCCTGGCTAAGCATAGTAGATGCCTTGTCGGGGCGGTGAGGAGCCAGTCGTCCAGGTACGGGAAGACCTGCATTCCCTGGAGTCTCAGGTGGGCCGCTATGACTGCTAATAGGTTGGTGAACACCCTGGGGGCTGAGGTGAGACCAAAGGGGAGGACCCTGAATTGATAATGACTGGCTCCCAGCCGGAAGCGGAGAAACCTCCTGGACCGTTCGTCCATTAATATGTGGTAGTACGCGTCCTTGAGGTCTATGGAGCACATCCAGTCATTCTCCCGCAAGAGGGGGAGAATAGATTGAAGAATGACCATCCGGAACTTTTCTCTGGTTACTGACAGATTTAGTAGGGAAAGATAGAGGATGGGCCTTAGGTCCCCTGTCTTTTTTGGCACCAAAAAGAACCTGGAGTAGTAACCCGATCCGGACTGGCCTGGGGGGACGTGCTGGATGGCTCCTTTTCCTAAAAGCAGCCGAATTTCCGCAGTCACTGCCTCCCTCTGATTGGGTGGAACATCGGGGAGGTGTCCAGGGGTGTCGGGAATGTAGGAAAAGGGAATTCTGTAGCCTCTGGATATGATATGAAGCACCCAGTGGTCTGTTGTAATGGACTCCCAAGCTGTCAGGTGGTTCGAGAAACGCCCCCCGACTGCCTCCAGAGTGGAGCAGTCGGGCAACCCTTCATGGTTGCTGCGTGGGCCGATCAGAGAAGGTTTCTCTGGACCCAAAGTTCTTTGGGCCCCCTCTGCCTCTAGGGTGGCGTCCACCCTGTCCTCCTCTGCCGCGGAAGGACTGGGAGTCCGGAGCGGACTGGGATTGTTGCCATTTTCGGAACCACATCTTCTTCTGTCCCTTTTGGTTCTTGGAGTAGGACCTCTGGGGAGCAGTGAAGCGGACTCCGATGGCAGATAACGTCTTCCTGTCCTTTTCGCTCTGGACCAAGGTCTCGCGAACTGTCTTGCCAAATAGGGTAGAACCATTGAAGGGGGCATTCGCAAAGGAAGCCTTGAAGGGTTCCACGAAATCACAATGTCGGAGCCAGGCCTGGCGCCTCATAACTAGGCCTGCTCCACTGGCTCTAGCGGCCCCCTCTGTAGCATGGGATAAAAGCTGCATAGAGGTGTTAGATATAGACCTAAGAGTGGCCATGCGAGTGGAGTACAACTGTTTGTCCTCCCCCGACATGGACACCGGGGGCGATGCAGCGTACTCTTTGATAAGGAGCGTACTCTTTGATAAGGTCTCGCTGCAGTCGAATGATATGTGCCATGTAGTTCAGAGACCTTACAGAGAAGGTCGCTGAACTAAAGACCCGCTTCCCGAGACGGTCCATCGAGCGAGACTCCTTGCTCGGGGGATGGACAGAGGGACTCTCTTGGGATAACTCCCTCTTGGTGGCTGCCGCCACCAACATGGCATCTACGGGGGGTCCCTTGCTCCAATGGAATTTCTCTGCTGGAGGGCTCAGGATCTTGTCGGGACGTTTGGGGACTGGCTCCACAGTGTCCGGCTACTTCCACGCCCTAGTGGTGATAAGGTCCACTAAGGGGTCGGCCAGAGGGGACACCCAAGAGGTAGATGGGCCTGCTTTGAACGCCTCCAGGAACACGGATTCGTCCGAGGAAGCCTTGGGGGCAGACCACCCCCCTCTTATCCTAAGCATTTCCATGATGTCTCCAAAGGAGACTTCCTCGGGGGGTGACCTTGGGGAGCCTTCCCCCTCATCCAAATCCGTGCCTTCTGTCAAGGACTCGGGGGAGTCCACGTGCCTCCTCTTACACTTCCGCTTGTGAGGAACATCCTCGGGGGGGGGGGGGGGGAACTGTCCGAGGACGACTCACCAGCAACGTCTTGTTCCAGGGGAATGACCTGAGACGTCAAAGCAGGCTGTCCCTGTGGCCGGGCGACGGAAGACCTACCCAAACGGGAGGGAGTGCGGGATGGAACCGTAGCAGGGAGCGGGGGCCTGGACGCACTCAACAGAGCCCTCTCCACCACATCGAAGGCTGAGGGAGAGCCACTCTCTCTAGGATCCGAGAGCAGACCCTCACGCGGATCCAATGGAAGGATCGGAGCCGGCGCCGACACCATCGGATCTGAAGGGCCAGTGTGCTCCAATCTGGACGGAGCCAAAGACACACCAAACCCCTCTGATCCGAAGCTCAGAGCACGGCTCCGAAAGCTCGGATCCGACAAGGACGGATCTGGAAAACTCGAAGGAAGAGTCGGAGCCAAAGTACCAGATACTGTCGGTGCCGACCCACCCCCGGCTCCAACGCTGCCTGGCTCCGAGCGCTCCGAACCCGGGAAGCGGGTCGGAGAAGGCGCTATCGGGGCAAAGAAGGGTGTTGAGCTCCCCCCCCCGGAGGGGGGGCGGGGGGCAGGAGCACGCCCATCTGCATTTGGGCTTGGATGAACCTTCGCATCACCCGGTCCAAATCAGCTTCAGAAAGGCTACGTGTTGATCTCGACGAGGCCACCAAGGCTGGCCGGGAGTGCCACCTCGATGACCTTGACGGAGATCGGGTCTCCTCCTCGGGTCCCGGTGAGAAGCATGGAGACCAGAGCCGAGAAGGAGGGGACCTGGAAGCCGTAGAGGGAGAAGCCCGCTTAGCAGGGGGGGCCGAAGGGGAGGCCACGGCCCGCCGCTTGTGGTGTTTCTCCTTCTGTTTTTCTCTCCTGACCTCCCTCTCCTCCGGCGCCGAAGCAGGAGATTGAGTCCCGGCTGGGGGGAGGGAGGCAGGGGTGGCCGCCGAAGCCTGGGAGGAGGCCACAGAAGTACCGGAGGCCGAAGCCGAATCCGGGGGGGGCAAAAGTCCCGCCAGGATCAGCTTAGACCTCCGGTCCTTCAGTGCCCTGGGGTTGAACGCCGCACAGATAGTGCATCCAGAGGAAATGTGTTCAACCCCAAGGCACCGGACGCACCGAGTGTGGCCATCCGCCGGGGAGAGCTTATGGCCACACTCGGTGCACTTAGAAAAGATTGGCTTTGGGGCCTCAGACATTATAAAGAAAACACACTCGCTAGGCCCTAAACACACTACACACAGAACTACGCACCAGCGAAGGGGAGGGAGGGTAAAATTAACTAAAATTAACTAAAATATTCAACTACGAGAATTAAACCAAAGGGAAACCTAACCACAACACACTCGTACACTTAAAGGTAAAAGAAGACAAAGTTTTAAAACTTCTCACAACTCTGTGAAGACCCTAGAACCAGGAGCTCAAAACCTAGCTGCTGACCAGAAGCGCGGCAAACTAGATCTGAGGTCAGTCAGGGTTGGCAGGGGATTATGGGTAAGGGGAGGAGCTAGGAGCTCAGATCTAAGCTTTGTAAAGTTGCCGGCTCGGATCCGAGGTCGGATCCGTATCCCACAGGTCGCAGACCAAATGAAGTTAACTACTTCAGATATGTGGTTCAGAAACACTGGAACATTCTTGCATTTAATGATGAATTGGGTTCTATTTTACCTGAGAGATGCCAGTTCTCTTTTTGCAAAGGGAAAACTTTGGGCTCATACTTTACTCATTATAAAAAAACTAATAAATGTGATCAGGTGGGCCATCAACTTACAATGACAGGAGACAGGCTTGTTGGCTCCTATCCTTGTGGACACTGTACCTTCTGCAAACACATGCACAAGACAAAACAATTTACTAGCAAAAATATAAGCCAGTTTTTTGACATACATTTTTACGCCAACTGTGGGTCAGATTGGGTGATGTATATGGCCAGCTGCACATGCTCTGCCTTTTATGTGGGGAAGACCTCAAGATCATTGCGTTGTCGTACGTTTGAACATCTTTGTGACATACACAACCAAAGAATTACAAATGCTTTATACAGACATTCTCAAGTACATACATCAGCTAGGTTTACATTTGTAGTGATAGATAAGGTTATGGGTAACAGACTATTTAAAACAGGATGGCACTCCATTTTGAATAAAAAAAAAGGAAATGGATTGTCAAGCTAGGGGGGTTGTTTGCACCAGGTCTCAATGATGAAATGTGATTTAATAAATTAGATTTCCTATCTGATTCTTCTCTGTGGGGAAGTGATGCCATAGGAACTGGCTGTAATTAAGCAATAGATTTGTAGTAAGGACATCACTGATGAAGGCTATATGCCGAAACAGGTCTGGAACGTGATAAAACAAATTCTGAACTTCTTTCACGTCCTTGTGGTGCTGGCCGTTCTTTCTGGATTACTTGTAGCATAGGAAGCAGCTGCTGGAGTGTAAGCATTTTGAATTTTGGCACCACCAGGAAGGTGTTGAGAATTGACAGATCCAGAATAGGGCACCAAGAGTTCTCTTTTCTGGGCACCAGGAACATTCTGAAGTAGAAACCCTGTCTCCTTGCTCTGCTGGAACAGGTTGAATAGCCCTGATACTGAGAAGAGAAAGTACTTGCTTTTGGGCCTCTGCCCACTGGTTTGGCGGAAGGTGTGGCAATCTGCTTGGGGTCGGCAGTGAGTGGAAGTAGAATCTGTATTCCTGGGATACAATGTTTAAGACCCATCGGTCCTGGGTAATATACTCCCAGATTTCTGAATGCAGGGTGAATTTTCCTCCTAGGGGTGCAAGTACTTGGGCAGGGATGGGAAGGATGAAGGACAAGTCATTGTGAACTTTTTCCATAAGGGGATGGGTTACCTCTCCCTGTTTTTGAGGAGAGAGCATTCAATTGCTTAGATCTGTGCATACCCTGAGACTGTAGTCTTTGTGGTCTGTTGCCCCTGAGTTTGGACTGAGAAGGTCTGGGAGGGACTGGAAAGGACCAGTTTTTTTGAAGGCCAATGCCTACTGAATCCAGGGTCTATATTATATCCTCGAATGCTTAAAAAAGCGAACGCTGATTGATCAAACTTATTTTCGCGAAACTGCAAAATATTGAAGCAGCAGAAACTCAATTTTTTTCCTAGGGAAAGAACTCAGCTGTCCGTTTCTGTTGCTTCGGTATTTTCAGTGTTATGGTGGAAAGTTACTGGTCGGATTCAGGTAAGTGTGCGATTGTGTGGATGTGAGTGTTAGGGTGATTTAGGTGAGTTAGGGTTAGGGCTCGGGTTAGGTGTGTGTGCGATTGAGTGGACATGAGGGTTAGGGTGGATTTAAGTGGGTTAGGGAGCGGGTGAGGTGAGTGTGCGATAGTGGCGGACCTTAGGGTTAGGGTTTGGGTTGAGGTAAGTGGGTAGTTAGTGGTGTTTGCATAGTTTAGTGTAGGGTTAGGTATCAGATTTTAGGTGTATGTGTGTGGATTTCTGTTTGTTTGGTGTGCTTGTGTTGTGTGTATGTGTTTTGGATCAGCAATTTCTTTTCCCTGGGGGGAAAAAAAAAAAAAAAAAAAAAAAAAAATCGCTGATCTGACAGTTTGAGATTGTAAGCTTTCGCTTAAATTAGGTCGATCAATCAGCGTTCGCTTTTTTAAGCGTTCGATGATATAATATAGACCCCTGAATCTAGGTGGCTGTACCCTTAAGAAATATTTAACAGTTTGCATAGATTTAGCTTTTTCCTCAGTCTTTTTAAGAACAACTTCTGCTTCTGTGCCAAACAAACATTCTTGGTTTAATGGAGCATCTAGTAATTTTGCTTTGACATGGTCTGGCAAGATATGTTCCTTCAGCCAAGCATGCCTTCTCAGAACAGACCAGTGACAGCAGCCCTGCAAGATGCTTCTAAGGCATCAAAACCACACTGCAAAGTATGTTTACCAACTTGGTTTGCAGAATGCATTAACTCTTGTAAATCTTTATTTTCTGCATAATCAGGAATCAACATTTTTTGTTTAACTAGTTCCATAATATGCTGCTGGTACTTCAACATGCGAAACTGGCAATTTAAAGCCCTGATGGCAAGAGTTGCAGAGGTATATACCTTCTTACCCCATCTGTCTAAAGCCATAGAATCCCTGTCCGAAGGGGTAGGGTTTTTGGCTGTAGTAGCCTTAATACCTTTAGTTCCCTGGGAAATGGACTCTGGATCTGCAGTGGGATTTGTAAAGAGAAATTTGTGTGAGTCAGGTACTCTGTAGTACCTGTCAGGCTTTCTAGGAGCTGGTGGTAAAGTATCAGGGGTAAGACTGGATTCCATGAAGACATCATCTACAATATCCAGGACATGGGGGTATAGCTAGAGGCCTATGCTGAGGCAAGTCTAAAAATTCCCAGAGTCTCTTTTTGGACTGTGGGTAGTCCTGACATTCCCAGCAGAAATGCTCTCGTAGGATATGCAAGGTTTCACTAAAAGAAAAGTCCTGGTGGGGGGGGGGCAGAGGGAATGGAATCCTCTGCATCTGACTCCTCATAGGTAGATAAGGCTATGGCCTGGTAATCAACGGGTCACAGTCATCGGACTCATGGTCTGTGGAATCAGAAGAAAAATCAATTCTTTGTCTTTTAGAGCGGGAAGGCTGGCTTCCCCTAAAGTAATAATATCTTCAGCCATTCTAAGCATTTGTTTCTGTGGCATGGGAGCTTGATAATGTGCTTTGGTCGTCTGTTTCCTAGGCGTAGTGCAAACTCTGGGCCTGAGAAATTTGGTAGTTTTAGTCAGAAACGAAGTAGTCGGTTTAATACGAACATCGGAAGGTCTGAATACACCCTCAGAAGCCGGTGTCTGCACAGCAGCTCTGGACCCATCCAAGGTAGAGACATCCGCAGGTTCTATAGTCGAAGAAGCATCTCGTGGCATACCGGACTCTGAATGGTCTCAGTAGAGGCATGCAAATCTGCAGAAGTGGGTATCAGGGGCTGCGAAATTGCCTTACTCGAGTACCGGCGGACTGGCGACTAGCTTAACAGAAGCGCTGTCGGCAATTTTGGACCTATGCGGTCTGTCTCTGTCTTTATCCTTACGTTTTTTTGGAAGATGGGTAGTTGGATGGCTTACCAAAGCCATTTCAGAATACGGAGAATGAGAGTGAAAGAATTTAGCGACAATGATAACCCAATGACGAATAGTTCGGGCGCTGAACAAGGCACAAAACCAAAAGCGAGGGATGTCGTGGTCTGGGCCTAAACAGGTGACACAGTAAGAATAAAAATCTCTGAGAGGTATTTGCTTTCCACAGGCAAGACAATTGTTAACTTTTTCTGACATCGGTTAGAGCAAGAAAAAAGGATCCCCAATGGGGTACCTAGCTTTAGAAGACTTCAGGTTTGAAACTTGACAAACGAAAATTTCAGGTAGTGGCCGACCGGCAATTGTGAACTGCTTCTGCTTCGGGCTCCCTGGCGGCAAGAAAAGCTGATGTAATGGTGTCGGCTACATGTTTTATACCCCTGATGTCATGGAAGAGGCGACAGCATCCGAGGCAGAAATCCCAAGACTCTGGTATTCAGGCTGACTGAGGGCTACCTGCAGGCAGATAACCCAAGTGTGAAGACTGCAACAGTGAAACATGAACACCAGAGATGTGGGCTGAAATGGCAGAGGTGTGAATTTTGATGGAAGAAAAGGACAGGCCTCTGTCAACCAGGGTAGCCAGGTAATCTAAAATGTCACAGATATTGGCTGAATTAGGACTGAGCCCATTCTGCTGGCGCCATATGGAGAATGTTTCGACTTGGCCGAGTATGATTTCCTAACACTAGGCCTCCTGGCCTCTGAGAACATCTTGAACTTGTTTGGTTAGGGCATGCTCTGAGGTGGAAGATGGGGGATTATCCAGACTCGGAGTCTTAGAGCCTGCAGAATGGCATGCACAAACCTCCCCTTGTTCTGAGTTAAAACGTCCATTCTCTGAAGTAAATGCTATGGACATTCATTGGCTAACAATAGCAAAGGATATCAGTGCTGTCTGGGCCAGTCTGGGGTTATCAGAGTAACTTTGAGCCCCCTTCCCAGATTTTTAGGAGGACCTGAGGAAGAAGAGGTGGGGGGAAAGCAGTAGAACAGAATCTTTTTAGTTGAACATTTTCCTTGGTGGCAAAGAAGTCTACCTGTGGGGTTCCCATTTCTAGAGTATGCTGAGAAACTTTTCCTGATGCAGAGGTTATCTGCTACAGTGTTTTGAAACCCTGGAAGGTATTGTGTGATGAGGTGCAACTGCAGAGACAGATCTCCATAGCAAGTCGACATAACGGGGTGAGAGTGCCTCCTTGTTTATGTACTACATGACTATGGTGTTGTCTGTTTTGACTAGCAGAACCCCTGGTTTCCATTTTTCTTTGACAGCTACCAGGCCCTTTTGAACTGCCATCAGTTCTTTCCAGTTTGTGTGCTTGTCTCTGACATGAATTTCCCATTTGCCTTGGGAATGAAGGTTTTGGAAATGCCGCCGCCCCCCCGTCTGTCTCTGAAGCATCTGTGGTTAAAGTTTGACCCTAAAGGAAGTCCCAGGTTCTGGGCACAAGCCTGTGCCCATTGTGCAGATTCCTTCTTGAGAAAAGGGATCAGCTGAATTTCAGTCATCGGGGTGGGTGACTGCTGGCACCACAGCTCTTGCGTTACCACTTGAGTTTCCTCATGTGTACCCCGGACAGAGGAATCATGAGGCTACAAGATGCCATTGTAGCCTAATGCTCTTAGGAATTCCCTGGCTGAAGGGCATTGTCTTTGTATAATGTTTTGGAAGTATTGAGCCAGAAAAGAGACCCTTTCTGAAGGGAGAAAGGCTTTTGAGGGAAGAATCCAGAACAGCCTCTAGGAAAACTATCCTGGTGGATGGATCTGTGTTGGATTTGCAAAGATTTATGGTGAACCCCAAAGAAGTGAGGAGGCTCCATGTAAAGGCCAGACCCCCGAGGAGCTTTGACAAACTCATGGCTTGACTAAGGCAGTCATCTTGACAAGGATAAACGTGGACCTCCTTTGTTCTGCAGAAGGCAATCACAGGGGCTAAGCACTTTGTGAAAATCCAGGGAGCAGGAGACAAGCCAAAGGGCAGTGCAGACAATTGAAAGTCACTGGCACCTGCTCTGAAACGCAGAAAGCTTCTGAATGATTCCTGTAAAGGAATGTGCAAGTAAGCACCTTTTAGATCCAGGGTGACCATTAAGGCCTGGGGAGCTATCATGGGTAGAAGAGCTTCTGAACAATCAACATTTTGAATTTTGGTACCAGCAGGGACTGACTGAGGGTGGGACAGGTCTAGAATAGGCTACCATGAGCCTTCCTTTCTGGGAATCATAAACAGCTTGGAGTAGATCCCCCTTTATTTTTTGGTGTTCGAGGACTGGTTCCACTGAGCCCTGAGAGCACAGATTGAGAATTTCAGGAAGGGCCTTCCATCTTTCATTTTGTGGAATATCTGGGAAACCTGGGCATCTTAATGGCTCTTTTGAAAGTGAGCCTGTAAACATTTAAGATAATATTCAGAACCCACTTGTCTGAAGTGAGAAGGGACCAATTTTCTTTCAAGAGGGATAAGACACTAGGAGAAAAGCTACCTGTTTGGGAGAGGGTGGGGACAAGAGGAGGGGAATGGAGTCACTGCTGTTCTCTGCCAGGACCCTGTGGCCTAGAACTTCCCTGCTTGGGGTTTCTGAGGACCACTGTCTGGGCCTTTGTGATTGGTGCTGCCTTTGAGGACTTTCCCTCTGGGATTTCCTTTGCCTGCTTTTTGAGAGAGAGAAAGTTCCAGTGTTTAGTGGGAAAATTCCTACAAACCCTAGAAGGCTTAACTTGGAGAAGTCTAAAAGTTTGCATAGATTTTGCTTCATCTTCCATCTTCTTGAGCATAGCCTCAGTTTTCAGCCAAAGAGGAAGTCCTTGTCCAGGAGTGCATCCAGAACACTGGACTTGACATGATCTGAAAGGGTCTGCTCCCCAAGTCAACCATGCTGTCTAATGAAAGACTCAAAGACTGCAGCTAGACTGGAGGCCTCAACAGCATCATAGCCACAGTGTAAGGTGTGTCTAGCGACCTGGGAGCTTGAGTGCCAAAGGTCCAACAATTCCTTGGAAATGTTCTTGTCCTACAGAGAAGATTAAATAGTTTGTTGGTATTTGATCATATTAAAACTAGCAGTTAAGGGCCCTCATGGGTAGGGTAGCAGAAGTACAAACTTTTTTAAAAAAACAATCCAGGGGCCCTACTTTTTTGTCAGCAGGTACAGGATTTTTTGAAGAGCTAGCCCTTGTGCTCCTTTGGGTCCTGGAGTGCCAACCTCTGGATCAGCAGAAGGATTCTTGAAGAGGTATTTATGAGAGTCCAGCACCCTGTAAAACCGGTTTTGTTTTCGAGGGGTTGGAGGAAGTGAATCTGGATTCAAGGAAGAATACATAAAAATATCCTCTACAACCTCCAACACACGAGGAAAGTACAGTTTTGTACCTACCATAACTGTAAATGTTCGAGTGCTAATACAGCTGCAGTCATAACAGATGGGTTTTCTTGCCGTCAGGCGGGTCCTCGGTCGGCCGAATTCCAAAGTCTTGGTCCGGCGTCGGTCGTCGTCGCTTCTTCCCTGACGTCAGTGCGACAGGGGTATAAAAGAACCAGCCGACACCATTTTCTTCAGTTTTTCTTGCCCCAGATGTCAGGTACCCCCAGAAGGAAGGCAAAACATAAATTTATGTAAAACAGCAAATGCAATATAATCAAATAAAACAGTAGTTGCAAGCAAATACACCATAAAAGAATAGCCCAATGAGGTTGCATGAGGAGGTGTTAGCCATAAGGCCTGTCCCAAGAGGGGAAGGAGGGAGGGAAACCTGGACTGCAGCTGTATTAGCACTCGAACATCTACATTTATGGTAGGTACAAAACTGTACTATGTTCATCGTGCATACAGCTGCAGTCATAACAGATGGGTAGAATCCCAAAGCTAATAAAGGGGTGGTAGGCACTAAGTGAAACTAGGAGGAGCCAGGATGCCCTGCAAGACTGCAGTGGCAAAGCCCGCTCTAGTTTTGGAGTATAATGGTAGGTGATAGTGCTTGGAGAAAGTATGTACAGAGCTCCAAGTGGCTGCTTCCAAAATATCTTTGGTAGGGACCCCCCTGAGGAAAGCTGTAGAGGTAGCTGTGGCCCTTGTGGAATGAGCTCTGATGCCTGTAGGTACAGTTTTGCCATGAAAAGAGTAACAAAACCGTATGCAGTGGGCTATCCATTTTGAGATTATCTGTTTGGAAATAGGCTTCCCTTGAGCACCTGTAGCATAGGACACAAAGAGCTGCTCTGACTTTCTGAAAGGTTTTGTTCTGTCCAAGTAATAGTGGAGCGGTCTGTGAATGTCCAAGTAATGCAGTAACCTCTCCCCTTTGTTTTGTGGATTAGGGTAAAAGGTAGGTAAGTGGATAGCCTGATTCAAGGCTACCCTGGATACTACCTTTGGCATAAATGAAGGATTGGTTCGTAAGGAAACTCTGTCCTGATGGAAAATGATGAAAGGCTGCACAGCCATGAGGGCTTGTAGTTCCGAAACCCTGCGTGCTGAGGTGATAGCTAGAAGGAAGGCTGTTTTCCATGACAAATATTGCAGATCTGTTGAAGCAGCTGGCTCAAAAGGAGGCAGGGTTAGTTTTTCTAGAATGAAATTGAGGTCCCAAGCAGGTACTGGTTGCTTCCTTGGGGGTTTTATATTCTTAGCCCCTCTGAGGAACTGTCTTAAGAGAGGGTGAGAGAATAAAGGAGGATCAGTGTTGTACTCTGCAGAAATGGCTGAGGCATGGATTTTGATGGAGGAGAATGAAAGTCCACTGCTTAGCAGCTCGGCTAGGTACTGTAGTATTTGAGATAAGTTCAGTATTCCAGGATTCTGACCCTTTTTCTGATTCCAGACACAAAACCGTTTCCATTTTGCGGAGTAGGCTTTTCTAGTAGATGGCCTTCTGGCCTCCAAAATGACATCTTGTACCTCCTTGGAAAGTAGGGTCTGCTGAGAATTCAAGGAATCCTCCATGCGGCTAGATTGAGTGTTTTCAGCTGACTGTGAAGAGTTTTGAAGTTGTGCTGAGTCAGTAGAAGAGGCATTAGAGGCAGGATCCATGGTGGGGAATGCGTCAGGCTCCTCAGGAGTGGGTACCAGTGTTGTCTTGGCCAGTCTGGAGCAATGAGAATCATTTTGGGTCTGTCTGTTCTGGTTTTTAATAGAACTTTGGGCAGCAGAGGAAGAGGTGGAAAGGCATAAACTGTCATTGTTGTCCAACTGAAAAAGTGTGCGTCCACTTTCCAGGCCTGTGGGTGAAAGGTCCTTGAGCAGAATTTTGCCAATTGGTGATTTCTGTGGGAGGCAAAGAGATCTATGTCTGGCCTTCCCCATGCTTGAATTATCTTTGAAAAAACTTGAGGATGCAGCTTCCATTCGTGTGGATCTGTCATATTTCTGCTTAGGTTGTCTGCCAGCGTGTTTTCCTTGCCTGGCAGGAACTGTGCTTGTAGCTCGATTTGCAATTCCAGAGCCATGTTCCAAAGAGACATGGCTAGCCTGCATAGGGGGTATGAATGGGTTCCTCCCTGTTTGTTTATGTACCACATTACTGTGGTGTTGTCTGTCCTTATCAATAGCTGGCCTGGATGCAGCAGGTCTTTGAAAGCTGTAATAGCATTTATTACTGCTAGCATTTCCTTTTGGTTGATGTGTAGGTGCTTTTCTTTTTGGGACCATTTGCCCTGAATGCACCGATCTGTCATGTGCGCCCCCCAGGCATAATCCGAGGCGTCTGTTGTGATGACTTGATTTGCTTGAGGCTTGCAGAATGGTAGTCCTGTGTTTCTTTGGCATGCTTGAGCCCACCACAGAAATTCCTTTTGAAGACATGGAATCAGTGGTATTACTGTTTCCAAACTGTGGCGGTGTTGAGACCATAGGTTTTTTAGGTACCATTGAAGTTTCCTCATATGCAGCTTTGCACATGGGATTAGTAGGATGCAAGATGCCATGAATCCCAGAGCCTGCAGGATTTTCCTTGCAGTCAGCCTGGTGAAAGTTGCCAGTTTTCTGAAGTATTGAGTTAGTTGCCCTTGTTTCTCTGGCGTGAGGTAGGCCATCTGGGTGTTTGTATCCAAGCTGGCACCCAGGAAAATTATTGTTTGAGAGGGTATTAGTCTTGACTTCTTTTTGTTGACTGTGTATCCCAGAGATTTCAACAACTTTATTACAAACGCCAGTTGCTTCAGAAGTATGTGTTTGCTGTCCGCTTGGATCAGGCAGTCGTCCAGGTATGGGTATATTTGTATCCCTTGAAGTCTGCAGAAGGCAATTACTGATGCCAGGCATTTCGTGAACACTCTGGGCGCAGTAGATAAGCCAAAGGGCAATGCAGAGAATTGATAATGGGTTGAACCTGCAAGAAATCTGAGGTATCTTCTGCAATTTTGTCTGATTGGGACATGCAGATATGCCTCCTTGAGGTTCAATGTTATCAGCCAAGACTCCTTGCCCAGCATGGGAAGAAGCTGCTGTAATGTGAGCATCTTGAATTTTGGCACAAGTAAAAATGTGTTTAGGATGGATAGGTCCAAAATAGTTCTCCAATTATTTCCTTTTCTTGGTACCAGGAATAGTCTGGAATAAAAACCTTGACCCTGTTCTTGTGCAGGTATATCTTTGAATAGCTTTCATGACCATAAGATCTGAAATTTGTTTTTGTGCCTCTGCCCTTTGATTGTGTGGCAGGTTTGGCATGCCCCTCATTTTTGGAAGGGTGTGAAAGTGGAATCTGTAGCCTCTGTCTATAATGTCCAGGATCCATTTGTCTTTTGTGACAATATGCCAATTTTTTGAAAATAATGCCAGTTTTCCGCCTAAAGGTGCTGCCATTTGAGCCTTGCTTGGCATGCAAAGGGGAAAGGCATTGGTTCTGCTTTCTGAATGGCTGTGAACTATCCTCACCACCTCTTTGTGTAGGTGTTTGCCATTGTCTGCCTCTAAACGATCCTTGAGATTGCCCTCTACCCCTCGGGCGCCTGTATCTACCTCTTTGGGGTCTGTCCGTGGCTGGAAAGGACCAATTTTTGGAAGGCCAATTTCTACTGAAACATGGAGGTTGTACCTGTAAGAAACCTTTCACCGTTTGCATTGATTTTGCCTTTTCCTCCATTTTCTTTAATACCTCTTCAGCTTTAACACCAAACAAGACATCTTTTTGCAGAAGTGCATCCAGTAAGTTAGCTTTAACATGATCTGGTAAGGTTTGCTCTTTGAGCCAAGCATGTCTACGTATGACTGATCCTGTAACAGCAGCTCTACATGAGGCCTCTAAAGCATCAAAACCACATTGCAAGGTATGTTTACCCACTTGTTCGGCACTGTGTAACAAATCCTGCAACTCCTTCAAGTCTGGTTGTTCAGGTTGTGACATTTTGCTTTTCAACTGTGATAACAGAAACTGTTGGTACTTTAACATATGAAACTGACAGTTTAATGCCCTCATGGTTAAGGTGGCCGAGGTGTATACCTTTTCCCCCCACCTTTCTAAAGCTCTGGAATCTCTCTCTGAAGGTAATGGATTTTTAGCAGTGGAGGCCTTAATTCCCTTGGGACCCTGTGAAATAGTTTCTGGGTCAGCTACATGGCTTTTGTATAGAAATTGGTGTGAATCAGGAACCCGGTAATACATGTCGGGCTTGACTGGAGCTGGAGGTAAAGAGTCTGGATTAAGGCAGGCCTCCGAATACACATCATCAAGTATGTCTAAGAATGGAGGTATAGCCAGAGGCCTGTGCTGAGGGAGCAAGAGGAAATCCCTAAGCCTTTTCTTGGAATCTGAGTACTCTTGGCCTTCCCAGTGGAAGTGTTTTCTTAAGGTATGCAAGGTTTCCCCAAATGAGTAATCCTCGGGGGGGGGGAGACAGAGGGAATGGACTCCTCTGCATCAGAATCTTCAAAGGGGGAGTAAGAATGTTCCTGGTCTTCAGAATATTCTGAAATAATGGAGGCCTGGTCCGAGGAAGGGGATTCTTCCTCCACTCCGGGCCTTATTGAGAACCCCTGATAAGAGTAATCAAATCCTCAGCCATTTTGAGCATCTGCTTTTTAGGCATGGGGCCATGAGAATGGCCCTGTGTAGCTTGTCTTTTAGTATGCATGGCTGCTTTAGACTTGGTGAAAGCCTTGATGGAAAAAGAAGTGGAAGGCCTGAAGACACCTTGAGAGGTGGCAGGCCTGTCTAAACACTGAGTTTCACTGCCAGGAATGGCTTCGGTATCTGTAGTCGGGGTGTGGGCCGAAGAGCCTGCGACCTCGGGTGCTGAAGACACCGCTAAGGAAGTGTCATCGGTAGTCAGGGGCTGCGTAGGCACCTCACTGAGAACCGGACCACCTGTAGTCGGCTTTGGCGTGGTGTCGGTAGAAGTCACGGACCTTGTATGTCGGTCCTTATCTTTGCGTTTTTTACTTAAAACAGGAGTCGGAGTATCCGACGACATAATGTAGTTAAATTTTTTGCCAAAGAAGTGTTGGGCGAACTCCGCCCGACGCTTAATAGTGCGTCTGTTGAATGTAGCACAAAAACGACAGGCCAAGACGTCGTGGTCTGGGCCTAAGCAAGGAATGCAGAGGGATTGGAAATCCTTGTGCGGTATTTGCTTCCCACATGAAATGCAATTATTAACTTTGTCTGACATCGGTCTGAGGCAAGAAAAGTTTCCCCAACGGGGTACTTAGCTTTTAAGAAGACTTCGGTTGAAAAATATTCGTAATCTCAGGAGCTGGCCGACCGGCACTTGCGAACTGCTTCTGCTTCGGGCACCGCGCAGCAAAAAAGACTGGAGAAAATGGCATCGGCTGGTTCTTTTATACCCCTGTCGCACTGACGTCAGGGAAGAAGCGACGACGACGGACGCCGGACCACGACTTTGGAATTCGGCCGACCGAGGACCCGCCTGACGGCAGGAAAACCCATCTGTTATTACTGCAGCTGTATGCACGATGAACATCAGCCAAAAGTCTGTGCTCTGGCAGGTAAAGAAACTCCCTAATGCTCTATTTCAATTGTGGATATTCCTGGGCCTTCCACTGGAAATGTTCCCTCATGGCATGGAGAGTATCCCCAAACATGAAGCCTTCAGAAGTTGAAGTTGAAGCCAGATTCCCTTCAGAATCTGAATCTTGAAAAGTAGTAAGGAAAGGTCCCTCCTCAAAGACAGATTCCTCCTGGTCAGAATCCTCATCAGAATGAGAAGGCTCAGAGAAAACTTCAGGGGTAGGATCCCTCTTCCTTTTCCATGGGGAAGACTGCAAAGGGGGCTGCCTAGCTCTGACTACAGAAATAAGGTCTTCAGCTAACCTCACTAGGTCTTGCTGATATGCCTGTGTATGGCAGCGGGTAGGACTAGGCATAGGACCCGAGGCAGAACCCTTCTTCGAGGAATATCTGGCCTTGGGCCTAAGTAACTTCGCAATCCTGATACCAGCCTCTCTGAAAGGATGACCAGATGAAGGCTGATGCCACAAAGGGATGTCACCTGCAATAGATCGCTCATCTGAAGCAGAGGTCTGCTGAGCGACCCTGGACATGAATGAAGAAATAAGAATCAAGGCCTGTGTGGAAACTGAGGGACCTATCTCTGGATGAGTCTTGACAGAGGCCTGCGCCACAATCTCAGCTGAAGAAGAGGGCTGCAAAAGCGCCTCGCCTTCCTCAGTGATAATGAGCCTTAGGGGACTGGCAGACGGAGAACAATTGCCATCAGAGGCCCTAAGCTTGGATCTTTTTTCTTTATCCTTCATAAGCTTAGGGAGCTCAGCCTCAGGACGACCAGCAGATGCCATTGGATAAGTAGATGGGAGACCAAGATGCCTAGCTAAGATCTTGCCCCTACGCCTGATAGTCCTAGAGTTGAAATGGATGCAGAAATGACAATTTGCAACATCGTGATCAGGACCTAGACAAGGGACACACAGTGAATGGAAGTCTCGGTGTGGGATTTGTTTCCACAGCGGAGACAATTGTTAACCTTATCTGACATGAATTTAAAAATAAATAAATAAATAAATAAAAGAAAAAGAAAAAGCGAGTTCTCCGGAGGAATACTTAGCTTTCAGATGACTTCTCTCTGATGCAGACTGACTGATGCAGTGAAACACTGCTTCAGGCTCCAACGGCAAGAAAAAAGAAGTTATGTTCTTACCATAACGTTCCATGTTAGTTGTCTTCTTCTCGCCTTCTTCTTGCTGGATGGGTTCGAGACCTCATCTCCGACTCGCCACTCTAAAAGCTCGAGAGTTGGTTCCACCGGCTCGAGGCTCCCCTTATATCCCACAATGCTAGGCGTGAGTTACCTCAGATCTCGTTTGTAAGCTAGGCCCAGCCTATAATAGTAATAGAATAATTTGTAACAAAGTCCACCTCTATCAATAAGGGAGAAGAGAAGGGTGACCTACATCCTGATCCAGGAAATATGCACAGCAGAGCATATACCTAAAGTACAGAGGTGGTAGAAAGAGAGGTCACAATCACAACTCCTCTAGGTCTGTCCAGGCCAGGGGGTAGGAGGGTGGGACGCAAGAAGAAGGCGAGAAGACAACTAACATGGAACGTTATGGTAAGAACATAACTTCTTTATGTTAAGTTGTCTATCTCGCCTTCATTCTTGCTGGATGGGACCGCGTCCCTAGCACCTTGTCCCGGGTGGCCTAACGGAACAGACTCTTGAGAACAGTGGAACCAAAGTTAGCTCTATGCCTAGAAGCTAAATCCAACTTATAATGAGAAATGAAAGTGTGAGGAGTAGCCCAAGTAGCCGCTGCACAAATGGTGTCAATAGGCAGTCTGTCTTGGAAGGCTAAAGAAGTAGCCAAAGCTCTGGTGCAATGGGCCTTAGGTTTATTAGGCAGCTTTTGGTGTCTAATTTCATATACAAGGGAAATCAGAGATGTTAGCCATCTAGATAATGATACCTTTGAAACTGAAAGTCCCTTTCTGCCTTCCGCATAGGAGACAAACAGCTGGTCAGATTTTCTGAATTGTTTTGTTCTATCCAAATAGTACCTCAACGGACGATGAACATCCAGCCAGTGTAATTTTTGTTCAGACCTATTGGAATATTCTGGAAAAAAGACAGGGAGGTCAATGCTTTGATTTAGATTTGACGTCGAGACTACCTTAGGCAAAAAGGACGGGTTCGTTCGTAAAGATACCCTGTCCTTATGAAACAATAGATAAGGAGGTCGACAGCTGAGTGCTTGAAGCTATGAAACTCTTCTAGCTGAAGTAATAGCTACCAGAAAAAGAGTCTTCCATGATAGCAATTTTAAAGAACAGGAGATTGCAGGTTCGAAAGGGGGAAGAATCAAGGAAGTGAGAACTAAATTTAGGTCCCAAGGAGAAGGAGGATTTCTTATAGGAGGTCTGAGAAGAAAAACTCCTTTCAAAAAGGCTTTGCAAAGCTTGTGGGACATTAAGGCAGATTCAGAAATACCCACATGAAAGTTAGAAATAGCTGCCAATTGAACTTTAAGAGTAGAGGGAGATGAACCTGCATGGAAGAGTTCAGCTAGAAAATCAAGGACTATTTGGATGGAAGCAGTGAAAGGATCTATGTCCCTTCCTTGAGCCCAATATGTGAAGCGTTTCCACTTACTCAAATAAATCTTCCGAGTGGAAGATTTATGGGAAGCTATCAAAATATCTCGAACAGAGTGAGATAATTGAGGAAGCCTGGCTAAGGTTGGAACTGGAGGAACCAAGCAGTGAGGTTCAGAGAGGGAGGGCGATGCAACTGACCCGACTGATGGATCAAAAGATCTGGAACTAGGTCCAGATGCCAAGGTCGCTCAATAGAAATTGATGTAGAAAGGGGAACCACACCTGTCGAGGCCAGTAAGGAGCAATGAGGATCAATGAGGCCTTCTGAGCGATAGCTTTCTGTATCACTTGAGAGATTAGTGGGAAGGAGGAAATGCATACAGAAGTCCCTGGGGCCAAACTTGGACTAGAGCGTCTCTGCTGGGTTGGCCTGGTAAAGGGAATAGAGTGAAATATTCTCTGCACTTGCTGTTTTGGGGAGTAGCAAAAGATCGCAGCAAGGCTGACCCCACTTGAGGAAAATTTCTCTCACAACAGAGTCTTTCAGAGACCACTCGTGAGGCATGAGGATAGCTCTGCTCAACTTGTCCATAATTTGATTGGACTTCCGGGATGTGTTGCTATCAGAAACCGCTGAGAAGAAATCGCCCATTGCCACAATCTGAGTGCTTCTCGACACAGGGGGTAGGACCTGGTTCCGCCTTGTTTGTTGATGTACCACACTACAGACATATTGTCTGTCTGGATTGCAATCGTTCCCAAGGGAAGAGAGTCTTGAAGGGCTTGCAACGCTAAAAGCACTGCTCTCATCTCCAGAACATTTATGTGCAAGTGGCATTCGTTTGGTTGCCATGTGCCCTGGACCGTCCTGCCCTGATAATGCCCCCCCCACCCAATCAGGGAGGCATCCGTTGTCAGAGTAGCAACCGGAGAGGGTGGAACAAAGGGTCTTCCCAACAAGAGCTGAGGGGAAGACATCCACCACATGAGATGATTTCTGCACGCCTGCGTGATCATAATGGTGTGGGACATTGGGAGTTGCTGGTATGACCATTGTGTAAAGAGCATCCATTGAAGGATCCGCATGTGGAATCTGGCTAATGGAAGCAGGGGTATGGCCGCCATAATTCCCAACACTTTCAGAACTAACCTGGCTTTGATTCTGTTGTTGTTGAAAAGGAGTGAGACCAGTTTGTGTATGTCTGTTATTCTCTGATGTGTTAGTCTCGCAGACATGTCTACTGTGTCTAGATTTGCCTATGAAGGTAATGCGACAAGGCGACAAAACAGACTTTTCAATTTATTGAAATGCCTAACTTTTGACAAATGCGAAAAGTGTAATCCCTGGCCATCAGAAGGAGATGCTTAGTGGGAGCTGTGAGGAGCCAGTCGTCCAAATATGGAAACACCTGGAATCCTTGTCGTCTCAGGTGAGAAGCTACCACTGCCATGCATTTGGTAAACACCGGGGGCAGTGGTGAGACCAAAGGGCAGGGCCCTGAACTGAAAATGACTGGTTCCCAGCCTGAAGCGGAGGAATCTTCTGGAGGCGTCTGTTCATTTTATGTGATAGCACGATCCTGAAGGTCTATAGAGCACATCCAGTTTCCTTTTCCCAACAGGGAAGGATGGATTGCAGCGTGACCATCCGAAATCTTGTTTTCTTGACTGATCTGTTCAAGATACTGAGATCCAAAATTGGTCTCCAGTCCGTTTTCTTTGGAACTAAAAAGAACCTTGAGTAGATTCCGGATCCTTGCTGGTCTGCTGGAACTGGCTGAATTGCTCTTTTGCAAGCAGTTTTGAAATTTCCAAAACCGCTAGATCCCTTTGAGGGTGGAACATCTGGAAGGGATTTTTGATTGGTTCGAATGCGAAGAAAGGGATAGAATAGCCTTCGAAATGACGGACTGTACCCATTTGTCTTGAGTCAGGCATAGCCAGGCTTCTGGGTACAGTGACAATCTTCCCCCGACTGGCTCCGAAGGTGGGCAGGCGGGCAACACCTCAGGGATGCTGAAAGGGCTTATCAGAAAAAGCTTCTCGATTGCCCTGGTTCTGGAGCCCCTGCCTTGAGGCGGCGTCTACCATTGTTATTCCCGCCTCTGCCTCTGGCGGAAACGACTTTGTCGTCAGGCGAAGTCCCTTGAGATTGTTTACGAACCACATTTTTCCACTTTTCTGGCCTTTGGGGTAAGGCCTAGAAGGAGTAGAAAAACGGACTCACGGCAGAAAGAGTCTTGCCATCAGTCTCGCACCTAGTCAAGGGTTCTTTCACTTGAGGACCAAAGTGACATGATCCATCAAACTGGGAGTTAGTGAAAGACGTCTTGAAGGTCCAAAATTGCATAGCCGCATCCAGGCATGCCTACGTAAGGCCACACCTGTCCCTGCGGCCCTACTCGCTCCATCAGCCGCATAAGAAAGGAGGCATGGAAGAGTTGGTTATGGAGTGCAGGTTAGCCAGCTGAGTGTTCATCTTATCTTGAAAACCCGCAGCTGTAGGGTCCTTCAACATGTCACTCGCTTCTTTAATCAAGTCCCTTTGAAGACGAGTGAAATGGCACAGGTAGTTCAGCTTAACGCATAGTAAATGTCGCTGAGGAGAACATCCGCTTCCCATACCTGTCGATGGAGCTAGATTGCTTGTTAGGTGGATGGACAGGTACTGAAGGATCAGCTAGTTCCTTCTTAGTGGCAGCAGCTACCACCATAGCATCCACAGAAACTCCTTTTGTCAAGAACTGTTTGTCTGCTGGTGCAGTTATGAATTTTGAGTGTCTCCTGGGAGTGGGGTCCACTGAATCAGGAGCCGTCCATGCCTTTTAGCTACCACCTGCATGAGGGGGTCAAGGGGAGACACCCAGGAGGTGGAAGGGCGAGAGCCAACGCCCCAAGGTACACAGATTCATCCTCCGAAGGGTTGAGGGCTGGCCAATTTCCCCTCTGTTTGAGGATTTCGAGAATGTCTGCAAAGGAGACATCTTCAGAAGGGGAACGGGGGGAACCCTCGGAATCATCTAAATCTGTGTCAGATGTGATGGACTCAGGTGAGTCAATGTGTTTCCTCTTACACTTCCTCTTCCGAGGGCGTCCTTCTGCCAAATCAGGAGAGGCCTCGAAGAGGATGAAATCACCACAGGGGTTCCTGAGGAGCTGGCTCTCTGCGGTCCGGGATGAGGGAGTGAGTCGACTTGACCTGAGGCACCGTAGAGGGAGGGGCGGAGGGACCCGACTGTGGAGTAGAGCCAGGCTCTAACACACTCCGCAAGCGCTCGAGCACCCCTGTCAGGCAAAGCCAGAGGTCCCGCCCGAAGCTGAGAACCTCCTCGGCACCGACAGTGATGGCTCGAGGCCGATGTCGGAGCCGAACTCACCAGCGCCCGAGCTCGAGGAAGAGCCGGGTCGGACAAGGGTCGATGCCACTCACCCCTCGAGCCGGAGGGAAGTCCGCGCCGAGAATCTTCGAAAGAAGAAATCGGAGCCGACGACGGAGCCGAAGACACCTGTATCTGCTCCGACGCTACCACAGTCTCGGTTCCGAAAAGTACAGTTTTGTACCTACCATAAATGTAGATGTTCGAGGATCCACATTGCTGCAGTCCTAACTATTAGGGGTAGTCCGCTGTCCAGTCGGCCCGAATACCAAAGTATATGGCTGACGTCGGTGGTCAGGCGCGATTAGGCTGACGCGTCAGTACGTCAGGGTACTAATGCGCATGACCGACGTCATATCCTCAGTCTTTTCTTGCCCCAGATGTCAGAAGACCCTGAAAAGATAAGGCCAAAAACCAAAAACTCCCAACATACCTGCACCAAAATATATATATATATATACAAAATATACAAAATTAGCAGAATATAACCTCACCTACACAACCACCCCTAAACACAGAGGGGAAGGAGGGAGGTAAATTGGACTGCAGCAATGTGGATCCTCGAACATCTACATTTATGGTAGGTACAAAACTGTACTATGTTCTTCATTCCACATTGCTGCAGTCCTAACTATTGGGTAGAATCCCAAAGCAGAGGTAAGGGAGGCTGGCAAATCATAAGGAAGCAGGAACTGACAACATGCCCTGCAAAATAGCTGTGGCAAAACCAGCCCTAGACTTAGAGTAGAGAGGAAGGTGATAATGCTTAGAGAAAGTATGCACTGAACTCCAAGTAGCTGCCTCCAAAATATCCTTAGTTGCCACCCCTCAGAAATGCTGTTGAAGTGGCAGTAGCCCTAGTGGAATGAGGCCTAATCCCAGCTGGAATCTCCTTGCCATGATGGGAATAACAAAATGTAATGCAACACCCAATCCATCTAGAAATAGTTTGTTTTGACACAGGCTTGCCCTGAGAACTCAAAGCAAAAGAAACAAACAACTGCTGAGACTGCCTAAAATCCTTAGTCCTGCTCAAATAATAACGCAATTGCCTGTGTACATCTAAAGTATGCAAAATCTTTTCCCCTTTATTTTGGGGATCTGCATAAAACGTAGGCAAATGAATAGTTTGGTTTAAAGCCACACTAGAAACCACTTTAGGCATAAAGGAAGGATTAGTACGTAATGATACCCTATCCTTATGAAAATCAAAAGGCTCAACCGCCATAAGGGCCTGTAACTCAGAAACCCTTCTTGCAGAAGTAATGGCAAACAAAAAAGCAGTCTTCCATGACAAGTATTTCAGTTCAGCGGTAGCTGCAGGCTCAAAAGGTTGTAGAGTAAGTTTCTCCAACACAAAATTGAGATCCCAAGCAGGAGTAGGAGCTCTACGTGGGGGTCTTATATTCTTTGCCCCTCTAAGAAATTGCTTGAACAAAGGATGTGAAAACAATGGTGGGTCACAATCATAGTGAGCTGAAATTGCTGCAGCATGAATCTTAATGGAAGAGAAAGACAAACCTTTGTCCAATAACTCAGTAAGATATTGAAGAGCCACACTCAAATTAGGCTCTGAAATCTCCAAATTCTTTACTGCAGTCCAAAATAAAAATCTCTTCCATTTTTCTGCGTACACTTTCCTTGTACTAGGTCTTCTGGCTTCCATAATCACATTTAAAACTTGTTGAGGAAGTTGAGACCTGCTGTCTTTCAAAACATTATATGCCAGGCTGTTAGATGAAGAGAGTGAAGCTTGACATTGAGCAGACGACCGTCCTTCTGAGACAACAGATGTGGAATCAAGGGTAAAGGCCATGGAGGCTTCTTTACCAGACTCCTCAGTAATGGGTACCAGTGCTGCGAGGCCAACCTGGAGCTATTAAAATCATCCTTGGCTTGTCTTGTCTGACCTTTAGAAGCACCTTTGGAAGAAGAGGCAGAGGTGGAAACGCATACACATGAAGATTTTTCCAACTGAAAGAAAGAGCATCCACTTTCCAAGCTGTGTGATGAAACCTCTTTGTGCAAAACTTTGGCAGCTGGTGGTTTAGTGGAGAAGCGAACAGATCTATGTCTGGAGTTCCCCAGGACACTGTCAACTTTTGAAATACATGAAGATCCAGTTTCCACTCGTGGGGATCCATGATTTGTCTGCTTAACACATCTGCTAAGGAGTTCTGTGCTCCGGCAGAAACCTTGCCTGAAGAGTTAGTTGCAAGCTGAGCGCAGTCTCCCATAAAATCATTGCTTGCCTGCACAATGGGTAAGAATGTGTTCCCCTTGTTTGTTGATGTACCACATGACAGTTGTGTTGTCTGTTAGAATCAACACCTGCCCTGGAAGAAGTAACTCCTTGAAAGCCATTAATGCAAACTGGACTGCTAACATCTCCTTCATGTTGATATGTAGATGCTGTAGTCTGGCAGGCCACTTGTCTTGTATCCACTTTCCATTTAGATGAGCTCCCCAAGCAATGTCTGAGGCATCTGTCGTTAGAATTTGACTCGCCTCTGGCCGGGTCACAGAGAGTCCCTTGTTTAGGTGACATTCCTGAGCCCACCACAAAAATTCCTTTTGAATGCAAGGTATTATTTGAATGACAGTGTCCAAATCCTGGCAGTGCTGTGTCCATACATTTTGAGATACCATTGTAGCTTCCTCATATGCAGTTTGGCATTGGGAAGCACCAGAATACAAGATGCCATGAACCCTAAGGCTTGAAGGACTGTCCTTGCAGTCAGCCCGGACTGAAGAGATAGTTGATGGAAATAACTGGAAAGATTCTTTTGTTTGTCCGGGGTTAAAAAGGCCATCTGGGCTGCTGTATTCAGTCTCACACCCAGAAAGCACATGTCTTGAGAGGGTACTAGACTGGACTTTATTTCGTTCACAGAATACCCTAGGCATCTTAGCACTGCTATGACATATTCCAAATGCTGTAGAAGGTCTTCCTTTTCTTGAGCCAGAATCAGGCAATCGTCCAAGTAAGGATAGATTTGAATTCCTTTTAGCCTGAAGTAAGCCATCACTGGAGCCAGAACCTTTGTGAATACTCTGGGCGCAGTAGATAAGCCAAAGGCCAATGCAGAGCACTGCTAATGAGAATTTCCCGCTCGAGAGCGCAGATACTTTCTGCAACTTAGTCTTATAGGCACATGAAGGTAAGCTTCCTTGAGATCTAAAGTTACCATCCAGTGATCTTTGCCCAGCAGAGGTAAAAGCTGTTGTAACGTCAACATTTTGAACTTGGGAATGTCCAGATAAGTGTTGAGGATAGATAAATCCAAAATTGGTCTCCACGTGTTCCCCTTCTTGGTACTAGGAACAGGCGAGAATAAAATCCTAGGCCCCTTTCTGGCACAGGAACCGGCTGAATGGCCCCTATTTGGAGTAACTGAGAAATTTGCTTGTGAGCCTCTTGTCTTTGTAGAGGAGGAATGTCTGGCATGCCTTTGAAAGGAGGCAAGGTATGGAAATAAAACCTGTAACCGTGGTGAATGATATCCAGAACCCATCTGTCTTGGGTAATTAAATCCCAATTTTCTTTGAAAAGAGACAGTCTTCCTCCCAACGGTGCTGCCAGGCGAGAATGAACTGGCAGCTGAAAAGGCAGGTCATTGGGTCTGCTTACGAAAGGACTGACCCCTGCCCTCACCAGAAGTCTGAGCAGGGGAACTCCTGTTCTAGGCCTAAAGAACCCTGAGCTCTGCCCCCACGTCTAGACCTACCCCTAGACTGGGAATCATAAGCAGGATAAGTCCATCCCTTAGCAGGCCAATTTCTACTGAACCCGGAGGCTGCACCTGCAAAAATCTTTAACAGTTTGCATAGACTTAGCCTTGTCCTCCATTTTCTTCAAAACTGCTTCTACAGGCGAACCAAACAACACATCAGACTGCAAGGGAGCATCCAAAATCCGTGTCTTAACATGCTCAGCTAAATTCTGATCTCTCAACCAGGCGTGCCTACGAAGAACAGAACCAGTGGCAGCCACCCTGGAGGAGGCCTGCACAGCATCAAAACCACATTGCAAGGCATGTTTACCCACCTGTTCAGACACATGAACTAAATCCTGCAACTCTTTACACTCAATACCTTCCGCCAGAGCATCCACCTTAGATTTCAACTGTGAAAGAAGATAATTCTGATATTGTAACATGTGAAACTGACAATTCAACGCCCTCATGGCTAAAGTGGAAGAAGTATACACTTTCTTTCCCCATCTATCCAAAGCCCTTGCCTCTTTATCAGGAGGGACAGGATTTTTAACAACTGAGGCCTTCACACCTTTAGGCCCCTGAGAAACAGTTTCGGGTCTGCCCTAGGACTCTTAAAAGATACTTATGAGCTTCAGGCACCCTATAATACCTATCCGGTTTAACTGGGGCAGGAGGCAAAGAATCAGGATTCAGGGAAGCCTCTGCAAAAACATCTTCCACCACATTCAAAACAGGAGGTATAGCTAAAGGCCTATGCTGGGGTAAAGACAAGAATTCCCTAAGCCTTTTCCTGGAATCAGAGAAATCTTGACCTTCCCATTTAAAATGCTCCCTCATGGAATGCAGAGTCTCTGAAAATGAAAAATCCTCAGGAGGGGAAGCTGAAGGAGTAGAATCATCCACATCAGAATCAGAATAAGGAGGGTACTCCTGCAAGTCTTCAGCCGAAGACTCAGAAGCCTCGAGCAATGCTCAAAACTCTCAAACTCAGGTTCCACCCTAGGCCTCTTATCAGGAGGGGCATAGAACCCTTATCATAGTAATCAAATCCTCTGCCATTTTAAGCATATGTTTCTTAGGCAAAGACCCTGAAGCACTAGGAGAAACCCCACTGAAGCAAAACTCGGCCTGCCCCTCAAAGCAGCCTTGGAAACAGAAGGGGAGCTCTGAGCACCTTAGGAAGAGAGGGAAGAACAGCCACCTGAGAAGCCCCCTCAGCCTGGCCTACTTCCTGAGAGGAGACATCCTGTAACAGTAAAGTCTCTCCCTGAGACTCCAAAGAAACACCTGGCAAAACCTCTGGCTCCACTGAGCCCTCTAAAGAACCGGCGTCTGGGACTGTCGGTTCTTCCACTCTAGGCTTTGCTGTTTTGTCCTTGCGTTTTTAGCGAAGCGGCCGGAGCATCCGGCGGCATTTTATAATTACAACGCTTCCCAAACACTAACCTGGCACAGTCTAACCTTCTCTTAATAGTGCGTTTGTTAAATCTAGCACAAGGCGGCATCCAACAACGTCGTGCTCAGGCCCTAAACAAGGTATACACAAAGTATGGTAATCCCTATGAGGTATCTGTTTCCCACAAGAAATACAGTTATTCACTTTTCTGACATCCGGTTAAATACTGAGGCAAGAAAAACCAAAATATTCCCCAGCGGGTACTTAGCCAACTTTGATTCGGTCTGAAACTCTGGCTTCAGAAACTTTCAGAACGCCAACCTGCACTCGCAAAATTGCTTCTGCATCGGACCATGCGGCAAAAAAGACGGAGGATATGACGTCGGTCATGCGCATTAGTACCCTGACGTACTGACGTCAGTCTAATGCGCCCTGACCGACGTCAGCCATATACTTTGGTATTCGGGCCGACTGGACAGCGGACTACCCCTAATAGTTAGGACTGCAGCAATGTGGAATGAAGAACATCGCCCCGGCTCCGAGCTCAACGGAGTCGGAGGAGGAATATATTGATGGACAGGGGCAGGCTTCGACTGATGAGTCGGGCTCTGAAGCATTTGGGCCAGTGCCTCGGACTTAAGAAGTCGACTCACTACCCTCTGGAGGTCATGATCTGACAGCCTCGATGACCTAGAGGAGTGAGATTTATGGCTCCGTTCAGACAGCAGAGGAGATGCTGGGCGAATGAACGGAGCCAAGGGATGGTGACCTGGATCTCTTCTAGATGTCGGCTCGAAGGTCTGGTGAGCCGACAAGGAATTCTGCTACCTCGGCTCCAGCGGAGCCGAGGAACCACGGAAGCTGTAGACTCGCCGGCTCCAGCCGGAGCCGATGCAGACATAGGTTTTGTAGCTTTAGGTCTCGGCTCAGTAGCTGGAGCCGAGGACCTAGAAGCCTTAGAGGGCTTCCCAGAAACAGAAAGGGAATCCTCAGGCTTAAGTAGACCCCTTAGGATCAACTTATTTTTTCTTTCCTGCAGGACCCTGGGGCTGAAGCCGTGGCATACAGCACAGGAGTCCTGCAGGTGCAAAACCCAGGCAGTAGACACAAGAAGTGTGACCGTCTGTCAGAGACATTTTCTGACAGCACGCATCACACTTCTTGAAGCCTGAGACCTTTGTGTCTTTAGACATCCTAAACAAGAAAGTGTAATCACACACACACAAACAGACACACTGATTACACTAAACTTATTTTTAAAACTCAAAAATAAAACAATTAACTAAAGTTTAATTAAGAGTAACACACACACACCACTAGGGGATGGGGAAAGGCCAGAAGGCCCGAGAGAGAACTTTAAAAGTTCTTGTGGGAAAAAAACGGGATTTTACGGAAAACAGGGGTAGAAATCCACTACACTAAGGGAAATATATTTAAACTTAAAAATATAGGGTTTGAAGTATTCTAATTTTACAGAAAATACACTTACCAACAAGCCGGTAGAAAAACCAACACCTCGATGCTGTAGCGGCAAACGAGATCTGAGGTAACTCACGCCTAGCATTGTGGGATATAAGGGGAGCCTCGAGCCGGTGGAACCAACTCTCGAGCTTTTAGAGTGGCCGAGTCGGAGCCGAGGTCGGCTCCGAACCCATCCAGCAAGAATGAAGGCGAGATAGACAACTTAACATAGACCGATATTGTGGTGTTGACTGGATCCCTATGTACCCAAACGTACAGACATCAGACAGGACGCCCGCCAGCCTCAGGAGGAGGGAGATTTTTACTCTGGTAGTTGGGCCAGCTTACATGGCAGGAAATACTACAAGTTAGAAAGTACAGTTGTGTACACTTACCATAAATGTAGATGTTCGAGTGTATTCACTGTTGCAGTCACTACATTTGGGTAATCTGCTGGCAGGTTGCCCTCAGTTGGCCTGAATTCCAAAGTCTTGGGTCCTGCGTCAGTTGCTGTCTCCTCTTCCATTCCATGACATCAGATCGGCAGGGATATAAAACATTCAGCAGACACCATTTTCTTTAGTTTTTCTTGTCCCAGATGTCAGGTGCTTATAAAAAGGTAGCAAAAATAAATAAATAAATTATATATACACACACACACACACACACACACACACACACACACACACACACACACACACACACACACACACACACACATCAATATAAACTTTACCTTCATCTACAAGCAAATACACCACTGGACTGCAACAGTGAACACACTCGAACATCTACATTTACGGTAAGTGTACACAACTGTACTATCTTCTTCGTGTTTCACTGTTGCAGTCATTACATTTGGGTAGAATCCCAAAGCTATGGTTGGGAGGTTGGAGCTAAACATCATTAGGTGCGGCTAGAAAGACCTGCAGAACTGCAGTGGTAAAGCCAGTCCTGGACTTAGAGCAGAGAGGCAAATGATAACGCTCTGTAAGGGTGTGAACAGAACTCCAAAGTAGCAGCCTCTAGAATGTCTTTGGTTGGTACTCCTCTGAGAAAGGCTGCTGAAGTAGCTGCAGCTCTGGTAGAATGAGATCTTATGCCCTTGGGCACAGGTTTACCATGGTGTAAGTTGCAGAAAAGTACAGTTTTGTACCTACCATAAATGTAGATGTTCAAGTGCTAATACAGCTGCAGTCATAACAGATGGGTTCTCCTGCCGTCAGGGGGGTCCTCGGTCGGCCGAATTCCAAAGTCTAGGTCCGGCGTCTGTTGTCGTCGCTTCTTCCCTGACGTCAGTGCGACAGGGGTATAAAGGAACCAGCCGACGCCATTTTCTTCAGTTTTTCTTGCCCCAGATGTCAGGTGCCCCCAGAAGGAAGGCAATACATAAATTTGTGTAATAATGCAGTGCAATATAATCAAAATACAGTAGTTGCAAGCAAATACATCATAAATGAATACCCCAATCAGGTTGTATGAGGATGTGCTAGCCTATAGGCCTGTCCCAAGAGGGGAAGGAGGGAGGGAAACCTGGACTGCAGCTGTATTAGCACTCTAACATCTACATTTATGGTAGGTACAAATCTGTACTATGTTCATCGTGCATACAGCTGCAGTCATAACAGATGGGTAGAATCCCAAAGCTAAGAAAGGGGTGGTAGGCACTAGGTGGAACTTTGAGGAGCCAGAATGCCCTGCAAGACTGCAGTGGCAAAGACTGCTCTAGATTTGGAGTATAATGGTAGGTTGTAGTGCTTGGAGAAGGTATGCACAGAACTCCAAGTGGCTGCTTCCAAAATATCCTTGGTAGGGACTCCTCTGAGGAAGGCTGCAGAGGTGGCTGCGGCCCTGGTGGAATGAGTTCTAATGCCGGCAGGTACAGTTTTGCCATGAAAGGAATAGCAAAAGCGTATGCAGTGGGCTATCCATTTTGAGATTGTTTGTTTGGAAATTGGCTTTCCTTGAGCTCCTACCGCATAGGCTACAAAGAGCTGTTCTGATTTTCTGAAAGGCTTTGTTCTGTCCAAATAATAACGCAGTTGTCTGTGGATGTCCAAGGAATGTAGTAATCTCTCCCCTTTGTTTTGAGGATTAGGATAAAACGTAGGTAAATGTATGGCCTGATTTAAAGCTACCCTGGATACCACTTTAGGCATAAAGGACGGGTTGGTTCGTAAGGAAACTCTGTCCTGATGGAAGATGATAAAAGGCTGGACAGCCATGAGAGCCTGTAGTTCTGAAACTCTACGAGCTGAGGTGATAGCCAGAAGGAAAGCTGTTTTCCAGGACAAATATTGCAAATCTGATGAGGCAGCTGGCTCAAAGGAGGCAAGGTCAGTTTTTCCAGAATGAAATTAAGATCCCAAGCAGGTATTGGTTGTTTCCTTGGAGGTCTTAAATTCTTAGCCCCTCTGAGGAACTGTCTTAAGAGAGGGTGAGAGAATAAAGGTGGATCAGTGTTGTATTCTGCAGAAATGGCTGAGGCATGGATTTTGATGGAGGAGAAAGAAAGTCCACTGTTTAGCAGTTCAGCCAAATATTGTAGTATTTGAGGTAAATTCAGTTTTCCAGGGTGCTGGCCCTTTTTCTCATTCCAGACACAAAAACGTTTCCATTTTGTGGAGTAAGCTTTTCTAGTTGATGGCCTTCTGGCCTCCAAAATGACATCCTGCACCTCCTTGGAGAGTAGGGCCTGCTGTGATGCTAAGAAATCTTCCATGCGGCTAGATTGAGTGTTTTTAGCTGACTGTGAAGAATTTTGAAGCTGTGCTGAGTCAGAAGAAGAGGCATTAGAGGCAGGGTCCATGGTGGGGAATGCGTCAGGCTCCTCAGGAGTGGGTACCAGTGTTGCCTTGGCCAGTCAGGAGCAATGAGGATCATCTTTGGTCTGTCTGCTCTGGTCTTCAATAGAAATTTGGGCAGCAGAGGAAGAGGTGGGAAGGCATAAACTGTCATTGATGTCCAACTGAAAGAGAGCGTCCACTCTCCATGCCTTTGGATGGAAGGTCCTTGAGCAGAATTTTGTCAATTGATGATTTTTGTGGGAGGCGAAGAGATCCATATCTGGCCTTCCCCATTCTTGGATTATTTCTGTAAAAACTTTTGGATGCAACTTCCATTCGTGTGGATCTGTCATATTCCTGCTTAGGTTGTCTGCCAGCGTGTTTTCCTTGCCTGGCAAGTACTGTGCTTGTAGTTCCATTTGTAAGTCCATGGCCATGTTCCAAAGTGACATGGCCAGTCTGCATAGGGGGTAAGAATGTGTTCCTCCCTGCTTGTTTATGTACCACATAACTGTGGTGTTGTCCGTTCTTATCAATACTTGACCTGGTTGTAGAAGGTCCTTGAAAGCTATAATAGCATTTATTACTGCTAGCATTTCTTTTTGATTGATGTGAAGATGCTTTTCTTTTGGGACCATTTGCCCTGAATGCACCGATCTGCCATGTGCGCCCCACAGGCGTAGTCCGAGGCGTCTGTTGTGATGACTTGATTTGCTTGAGGCTTGCTGAATGGAAGACCTGTGTTTGTTTGACATGCTTGAGCCCACCACAGAAATTCCTTTTGCAGACATGGAATTAGTGGTATTATTGTTTCCAAACTGTGGCTCTGTTGAGACCATATGTTTTTCAGGTACCATTGTAGTTTCCTCATATGCAGCTTTGCACATGGGATTAGTAAGATGCAAGATGCCATCAATCCCAGAGCCTGCAAGATTTTCCTTGCAGTCAGCCTGGTGCAATTTGCTAGTGTTCTGAAGTATTGAATTAGTTGCCCCTGCTTCTCTGGCGTGAGGTAGGCCATCTGGGTGTTTGTGTCCAAATTGGCACCCAGGAAAATTATCTTCCGAGAGGGTATTAGCCTTGATTTCTTTTTGTTGACTGTGTATCCCAGAGAGTTCAATAACATTATTACATAAGCCAGATGTTTCAGAAGAATGTGCTTGCTGTCCGCTTGGATCAGGCAGTCGTCCAAATAGGAATATATTAGTATCCCTTGAAGTCTGCAGTAGGCAATTACTGATGCCAGGCATTTCGAGAATACTCTGGGCGCAGTAGATAAGCCAAAGGGCAATGCGGAGAATTGATAATGGGTTGAACCTGCAAGAAATCTGAGGTACCTTCTGCAATTTTGTCTGATTGGGACATGCAGGTATGCCTCCTTGAGGTCCAATGTTACCAGCCAAGACTCCTTGCCCAGCATGGGAAGAAGTTGCTGCAGAGGGAGCATCTTGAATTTTGGTACGAGTAGAAATGTGTTTAGGATGGATAGATCCAAAATAGGTATCCAATCTTTTCCCTTCCTTGGCACCAGAAATAGCCTGGAATAAAAACCTTGACCTTGTTCGTGCGTAGGTACCTCTTGAATAGCTTTCATGTTTATGAGATCTGTAATTTGCCTCTGCCCTTTGATTGTGTGGCAGGTTTGGCATGCCTCTCATTTTTGGAAGGGTGTGAAAATGGAATTTGTAGCCTCTGTTTATAATGTCCAGGATCCATTTGTCCTTTGTGACAATATGCCAATTTTTTGAAAATAATGCCAGCTTTACTCCTAAGGGGGCTGCCATTTGAGACCTGGTTGGCATGCAAAGGGGAAAGTCATTGGGTTTGCTTTCTGAAAGATTGCGAGTTGTCCTCACCACCTCTTTGTGTAGGAGCTTGCCATTGTCTGCCTCTATACGATCCTTGGGATTGTCCTCTGCCCCTCGGGCACCTGTATCTGCCTCTTTGGGGTCTGTCTGTGGCAGGAAAGGACCAGTTTTTGGAAGGCCAATTTCTACTAAAAAGTACAGTTTTGTACCTACCATAAATGTAGATGTTCGAGTGCTAATACAGCTGCAGTCATAACAGATGGGTTCTCCTGCCGTCAGGCGGGTCCTCGGTCAGCCGAATTCCAAAGTCTAGGTCCGGCGTCGGTTGTCGTCACTTTCTTTCCTGACGTCAGTGCGACAGGGGTATATAAGACACAGCCGACACCATTTTCTTCAGTCTTTCTTGCCCCAGATGTCAGGTGCCCCCAGAAGGAAGGCAATATATATATAAAAAAAAATATATATATATATATATATATATATATATATATATATATATAATCATGCATTACAATATAATCAAAAACCAGTAGTTGCAAGCAAATACACCATAGAAGGATAACCCAATCAAGTTGTAAGAAGAGGAGTTAGCCACTAGGTCTGTACCCAGAGGGGAAGGAGGGTGGGAAACCTGGACTGCAGCTGTATTAGCACTCGAACATCTACATTTATGGTAGGTACAAAACTGTACTATGTTCATCGTGCATACAGCTGCAGTCATAACAGATGGGTAGAATCCCAAAGCTACGCACAGGGTGGTAGGCACTAGGTGGAACTGGGAGGAGCCAGAATGCTCTGCAACACGGCAGTAGCAAAGCCTGCTCTAGTTTTGGAGTATAAAGGTAGGTGGTAGTGTTTAGTGAAGGTATGCACAGAACTCCAAGTGGCTGCCTCCAAAATATCTTTGGTAGGTACTCCTCTGAGGAAGGCTGCAGAGGTAGCTGTGGCCCTTGTGGAGTGGGATCTGATGCCTGCAGGTACAGATTTACCATGAAAGTAACAAAACCGTATGCAGTGGCCTATCCATTTCGAAATTGTCTGTTTGGAAATTGGCTTCCCTTGAGCTCCTACAGCATAGGACACAAAGAGTTGTTCTGATTTCCTGAAAGGCTTTGTTCTGTCCAAATAGTAACGTAGCTGTCTATGGATGTCTAAGGAATGCAGCAGCCTTTCCCCTTTGTTTTGAGGATTGGGGTAAAAGGTAGGTAAGTGTATGGCCTGATTTAAAGCTACCCTGGATACTACCTTAGGCATAAATGACGGGTTGGTTCATAGGGAAACCCTGTCCTGATGGAAGATGAGAAAGGGCTGCACAGCCATGAGGGCTTGTAGTTCCGAAACCCTACAAGCTGAGGTAATGGCCAGAAGGAAAGCTGTTTTCCAGGACAAATACTGCAAATCTGTTGAGGCAGCTGGTTCAAAGGGAGGCAATGTTAATTTTTCTAGAATGTAATTAAGATCCCAGGCTGGTATTGGTTGTTTCCTTGGAGGTCTTATATTCTTAGCCCCTCTGAGGAACTGTCTTAAGAGTGGGTGAGAGAATAAGGGTGGATCAGTGTTGCATTCTGCAGAAATGGCTGAGGCATGAATTTTGATGGAGGAGAATGAAAGTCCACTGTTCAACAGCTCAGCAAGATACTGTAATATCTGAGGCAAATTCAGTTTTCTAGGATCCTGGCCTTTTTTCTCATTCCAAGTGCAAAACCGTTTCCATTTTAAAGTAAACCTTTCTAGTAGATGGCCTTCTGGCCTCCAAAATGACATCCTGCACCTCTTTGGAGAGTAGGGTCTGTTGTGGTGTTAAGGAATTTTCCATGCAGCCAGATTGAGTGTTTTCAGCTGACTGTGAAGAGTTTTGTAGCTGTGCTGAGTCAGTAGAAGAGGCCTTAGAGGTAGGGTCCAGGGAGGAGTATGTGTTAGGCTCCTCAGCAGTGGGTACCAGTGTTGTCTTGGCCAGTCTGGAGCAATCAGTATAATCTTCGGTCTGTCTGCTCTTGCTTTCAAGAGCACCTTGGGCAGAAGAGGCAAAGGTGGGAAGGCGTAAACTGTCCGTGCTGCCCAACTGAAAGAAAGGGCGTCCACTCTCCAGGCCTTTGGATGGAAGGTCCTTGAGCAGAACTTTGTCAATTGATGATTCCTGTGGGAGGCAAAGAGATCTATGTCTGGCCGTCCCCACGCTTGGATTATCTTTGTAAACACTTGAGGATGCAACTTCCATTCGTGTGGGTCTGTCATATTTCTGCTTAGATTGTCTGCCAGCGTGTTTTCCAATCCTGGCAGGTACTGTGCTTGAAGTTCGATTTGCCATTCCAGAGCCAAGTTCCAAAGTGACATGGCTAGCCTGCACAGGGGGTATGAATGTGTTCCTCCTTGTTTGTTAATGTACCACATTACTGTGGTGTTGTCTGTTCTTATCAATAATTGCCCTGGATGCAGGAGGTCCTTGAAAGCTGTAATTGCATTTGTCACTGCTAGCATTTCCTTTTGATTGATGTGAAGGTGCTTTTCCTTTTGGGACCATTTGCCCTGAATGCACCTGTCTGTCATGTGTGCCCCCCAGGCGTAGTCTGAGGCGTCTGTTGTGATGACTTGGTTTGCTTGAGGCTTGCAGAATGGTAGACCTGTGTTTGTTTGGCATGCTTGGGCCCACCATAGAAATTCCTTTTGCAAACATGGGATTATTGGTATTATTGTTTCCAAACTATGGCTGTGTTGAGACCATAGGTTTTTTTAGGTACCATTGAAGTTTCCTCATATGCAACTTTGCACATGGGATTAGAAGAATGCAAGATGCCATGAAGCCCAGAGCCTGCAGGATTTTCCTTGCAGTTAGCCTGGTACAATTTGCTAGTATTTTGAAGTACTGAGTTAGTTGCCCTGTTTTTCTGGCGTAAGATAGGCCATCTGGGTGTTTGTGTCCAAGTTGGCACCCAGGAAAGTTATTTTCTGAGATGGTGTTAGCCTGGATTTCTCTTTGTTGACTGTGTATCCCAGAGAATTCAATAACCGTGTTACATAAGCCAGATGTTCCAGAAGTATGTGTTTGCTGTCCGCTTGGATCAGGCAATCGTCCAAATAAGGGTAAATTTGTATCCCTTGAAGTCTGCAGTAGGCAATTACTGATGCCAGGCATTTCGTGAATACTCTGGGCAGTAGATAAGCCAAAGGGCAATGCAGAAAATTGATGGTGGATTGAACCTGCAAGAAATCTGAGGTATCTTCTGCAGCTTTGTCTGATTGGGACATGCAGGTATGCCTCCTTGAGGTCCAATGTTACCAGCCAAGACTCCTTGCCCAGCATGGGAAGAAGCTGCTGTAAGGTGAGCATCTTGAATTTTAGTGCAGTAGAAATGTGTTTAGGATGGATAAGTCCAAAATGGGTCTCCAGTCGGTTCCTTTCCTTGGTACCAGGAATAGTCTGGAATAAAAACCTTGACCTTGTTCGTGAGTAGGTACCTCTTGACTAGCTTTCATGTGCATGAGCTTTGAAATTTGTATTTGAGCCTCTGCCCTTTGATTGTGTGGCAATCTCATGTGTGAGCCTCTCATTTTTGGAAGAGTGTTAAAATGAAATCTGTAGCCTCTGTTTATAATGTCCAGGATCCATTTGTCTGTTGTGATAATATGCCAATTTCTTGTAAATAATGTCAGCTTTCCTCCCAAGGGTGCTGCCAGCTGAGACTTGCTTGGCATGAAAAGGGGAAAGTCATTGGGTTTGTTTCCTGTATTGGTGTGCACTGTCTTCGCCACCTCTTGGTGCTGGAGTTTGCCATTGTCTGCCTCTATATGATCCTTGAGATTGTCCTCTGCCCCTTGTGCGCCTGTATCTACCTCTTTGGGGCTTGTCCGTGGCTGGAAAGGACCAGTTTTCTGAAGGCCAATTTCTGCTAAAACGTGGTGGTTGAACCTGTAGAAAAGCTTTGACAGTTTGCATAGATTTAGCTTTTTCTTCCATTTTCCGTAGTATCTCCTCAGCATTAGTACCAAATAATACATCCTTTTCTAAGGAGCATCTAGTAGTTTAGCTTTAACATGATCAGGCAAGGTTTGTTCCCTAAGCCAGGCATGTCTACGAATGACTGATCCTGTAACAGCAGCTCTACTTGAGGCCTCTAGAGCATCATAGCCACATTGTAAGGTGTGTTTACCCACTTGTTCTGCACTATGCATCATATCCTGCAACTCCTTCAAATATGGTTGTTCAGGTTGTGACATTTTATTCCTTAATTGTGATAACAGAAACTGCTGATATTTAAGCATATGGAACTGACAATTTAAGGCCCTCATGGCTAGTGTGGCTGAGGTATATACCCTTTCCCCCCACCTTTCTAAGGATCTAGACTCTCTTTCGGAAGGTAGTGGCTTCTTAGCAGTAGAGGCCTTCATTCCCTTGGGGCCTTGAGAAATGGTTTCAGGGTCAGCATTATGGCTTTTGTAAAGAAATTGGTGAGAGTTAGGAACTCTGTAGTACCTATCAGGCTTGACTGGGGCAGGAGGCAGGGAATCGGATTAAGGCAAGCCTCCGAGTAAACATCATCAAGTATGTCCAAGACAGGAGGTATCGCCAGAGGTCTGTGCTGAGGTAGCAAAAGAAATTCCGTAAGTCTTTTCTTGGAATCAGAAAAGTCTTGGCCTTCCCAATGGAAGTGTTCCCTCAAGGTATGCAAGGTTTCCCCAAAAGAAAAATCCTCTGGGGGAGATACAGAAGGAATGGACTGCTCTGCATCAGAATCTTCAAAAGGGGAGTACGAGTGTTCCTCTTCATCAGAATGTTTTGAAATAATGGAGCCCTGGTCAGAAGAGGGAGAATCTTCCTCCACTCTGGGTCTCTTGTCCGGAGGGGTTTGGTAACCCCTGATAAGAGTAATTAAATCCTTAGCCATTTTTAGCATCTGCTTTTTAGGCATGGGGCCTGGAGATGGGCCCTGTGCAACAGGCCTCTTGGGATGCATGGCTGATTTGGACTTATTAAAGGCCTTTATGGAAAAGGAAGATGAGGGTCTAAAGACACCATGGGTGGAAGTGGACCTGTCCACATTAGGAGGCTCAACACTCACAGTGGCTTTGGTAGCTGTAGTCTGGGTATGGGGCGAGGCACCTGCGGTCTCGGTTACAGAAGACACCGCCAGAGAAGTGTCGTCGGTAGTCAGGGGCTGCGTAGGCGCCTCGCTGAGAACCGGACCACGTGTAGCCGGTTTTGGTGTCGGTGGAGACCGCGGGCCTCGCGTGTCAGTCTTTGTCCTTGCGTTTTTTTGGACAAAACGGTAGTCGGAGTCTCCGACGACATTTTATAATCAAAACCTTTACCAAAAAAGTGCTGGGCGAACTCCGCCCGACGCTTAATAGTGCGTTTATTGAAAGTAGCGCAAAAGCGACAGCCTGAGACGTCGTGGTCTGGGCCTAAACAAGGTATACAGAGGGAATGGAAATCCTTATGCGGTATTTGTTTCCCACAAGAAATACAATTGTTAACTTTGTCTGACATCGGTCTGAGGCAAGAAAAGTTTCCCCAACGGGGTACTTAGCTTTAAAGACGACTTCGATTTCCAAATTTTCCGACCGGCACTTGCGAACTGCTTCTGCTTCGGGCACCGCGCGGCAAAAAAGACTGAAGAAAATGGTGTCGGCTGTGTCTTCTATACCCCTGTCGCACTGACGTCAGGAAAGAAAGCGACGACAACTGACGCCGGACCTAGACTTTGGAATTCGGGTGACCGAGTACCGCCTAACGGCAGGAGAACCCATCTGTTATGACTGCAGCTGTATGCACGATGAACATCGTGGGGGTTGAACCTGTAGAAATTCTTTCACAGTTTGCATTGATTTAGCCTTTTCCTCCATTTTCCTTAATACCTCCTCAGGATTTGCACCAAATAGTACATCCTTTTGAAGAGGGGCGTCTAGTAACTTAGCTTTGACATGATCAGGCAAGGCTTGTTCCTTGAGCCAGGCATGCCTACGTATGAACTGATCCTGTAACAGCAGCTCTACCTAGAGCATCAAAACCACATTGTAAGGTATGCTTACCCACTTGTTCTGCACTATGCATCAAACTCTGCAACTCCTTCATGTCTGGTTGTTCAGGTTGTGACATTTTACTTTTCAATTGTGATAACAAAAACTGTTGGTATTTTAGCATATGAAACTGACAGTTTAAGGCCCTCATGGATAAGGTAGCCGAGGTATATACCTTTTTTCCCCACCTTTCTAAGGATATGGAATCTCTCTCTGAAGGCAATGGATTTTTAGCAATGGAGGCCTTAACTCCCTTGGGGCCCTGTGAGATGGTCTCTGGGTCAGCAGCATGGCTTTTGTATAGAAATTGGTGTGAGTCAGGGACCCTGTAGTACCTGCCAGGCTTAACTGGAGCTGGAGGTAGAGAGTCCAGGTTAAGGCAGGCCTCCGAGTAAACATCATCTAGGATGTCCAAGACAGGAGGTATAGCCAGAGGCCTGTGCTGAGGGAGCAAGAGAAATTCCCTGAGCCTTTTCTTGGAATCTGAATAATCCTGGCCTTCCCAGTGGAAGTGTTCCCTTAAGGTATGCAAAGTTTACCCAAATGAGTAATCCTCAGGGGGGGATACAGAAGGGATGGACTCCTCCGCATCAGAGTCTTCGAAAGGGGAGTAAGAATGTTCATGATCATCAGAGTGCTCTGAAATAATGGAGCCCTGATCAGAGGAGGGGGAATCTTCCTCCACTCTAGGCCTTTTGTCCGGAGGGGGCTGAGAACCTCTGATAAGAGTGATTAAATCCTCAGCCATTTTAAGCATCTGTTTCTTAGGCATGGGGCCTGGAGAAGGACCCTGTGTAGCTGGTCTCTTAGAGGGCATGGTTGCTTTAGATTTTGTGAAAGCCTTGATGGAGAAAGAAGAGGAAGATCTGAAGACACCTTGAGTGGAGGTGGACCTGTCCACATTCTGAGTTTCAACGCCAAGAGTGGCTTCGGTATCTGTAGTCGGGGTGTGGGCCGAGGAGCCTGCGACCTCGGGCACAGAAGACACCGTCAAAGACAGGTCGTCGGTAGTCAGGGGCTGCGTAGGCGCCTCGCTGAGAACCAGACCACGTGTAGTCAGCTTTGGCGTGGTGTCGGTAGAGGCCGCGGACCTCGTGTGTCGGTCCTTGTCTTTGCGTTTTTTAGACAAAACAGGAGTCGGAGTATCCGACGACATAATATAGTTAAATGCTTTCCCAAAATAATGCTGGGTGAACTCCGCCCAACGCTTAATAGTGCGTTTGTTGAATGTAGCACAAAAGCGACAGACCGAGATGTCGTGGTCTGGGCCTAAACAAGGTATGCAGAGGGAATGGAAATCCTTATGCGGTATTTGCTTCCCACAAGAAATACAATTATTAACTTTGTCTGACATCGGTCTGAGGCAAGAAAATTTTCCCCAACGGGGTACTTAGCTTTTAAGAAGACTTCAGTTTCCAAATTTTCGTAATCTCAGGAGCTGGCCGACCGGCACTTGCGAACTGCTTCTGCTTGGCACAGCGGCAAGAAAGACTGAAGAAAATGGCGTCGGCTGGTTCCTTTATACCCCTGTCGCACTGACGTCAGGGAAGAAGCGAGGACAACCGACGCCAGACCTAGACTTTGGAATTCGGCCGACCGAGGACCCGCCTGACGGCAGGAGAACCCATCTGTTATGACTGCAGCTGTATGCACGATGAACATTGGATGCAGTGGCTTATCCACTTTGAAATTGTCTGCTTTGAAATGGCCTTTCCTTCTGATCCTGCAGCATATGTAACTAGTAATTGCTCAGTTTTTCCTGTGGATTTGGATAAAAGGTTGGCAGATGAATTGTTTGGTTAAGAGCCACAATGGAAACCACCTTAGGCATAAATGTAGGATTTGTCCTCAGAGACGCACTGTCTGGGTAAAATATGATAAAAGGCTCTACAGCCATGAGGGCCTGTAGCTCTGAAACTCTTCTTGCTGAAGTAATTGCTAGTAGCAGAGCTGTTTTCCATGATAAGAACTTTATATCAGTGGTAGCAGCTGGTTGAAATGGGGGCAGGGTGAGCTTTTCCAACACAAGTGTTTTTATAGCTGGTGGCTTTGCAGTTGCCCGCCCCTAGTGTAAATTTGATCTGGGACCCTCCTCCCAGTCTACTGTCATTACCTCATTCTACCCAGTACAGGGAGAACATCTGAGAAGGCCAATCAGCTTAGTTTCTGCTACTCCTTTCTCTCTTTCCACTAAAAAAAAAAAAAAACTTTTTCTAAGCTTGTTTTCTGCTATTCCTGTGGGTAGTCCAGCCTGGATATAGATTTGCTGTGTCCAGGACTATTTGTAGGCTTCTAGGGCCCAAGCCTTTCTGTGTTGGAGGGAAGCCTTCTAGCTTAACTTTGTTTCTTAGAACTAGCCAGTTTTTTGTTTCAGCACTTGTTCAGAACTTATTGTAAGCACTAAATAAGCTACAAATTACTACAGCACTCAACTTTCCTCACTGTCTAGAGGAAAACAGTTTCTAGTACTTCACAAATAAGCACCTATCCAGGCATGTCTAAGGGTCAGCCCCCGGTGTTTTCTCCTGTCAACCTGATGAATCTGGGCATCTTAGGGCAATGCAGTAATTGCCTCATGTACACAGACAACCCTCTCCTCCTACCACCCAACACTGCAACGTGTGAGAGATGCACTTATATAGCCAAACTGGAAGCAAAGCTCTCTTCACCCAAGACTGGACTAGACAGTCAAGAGGAAAAGGTAAACACCTGCACCACACAACACTCAGCACATAGTCCCTCAAAACCTACACTACCAAAACACACGCACAGAAACACAAAACACACACATACATTCGCAGAGGCTCTCAGTAAAAACCTGTCCAAGCAACAGGGACCTCCAAAGCAGAAACACAAGCAACCTTCACCCCCCAACACAACCCAAATGACACATAGCCCACAAACTCAGTGTGCCACTCAACCACAGCCCATAAGGCATAACAACGTACCCAACACTCTAGTCATAGGTGACTCTATAGTCAAGCACACTGATGTTCCATTCACCAGGTTAAACAAGGAGAAAGTTACTGTCAGCTGCCTGTCGGGTGCCAGGATCCACCACATAACGCACGCATTCAGGTCACTCCACAACAAGTACAAATATGACTCTGTCATTGTCCATGTTGGTGTGAATGACCTGAGGCACTCCTTGGACTACATGAAAAGGGACATGGAGGAGCTGTCCGATCTTGTAGCCCAGGCAGGTATGACCCTAGCCCCGAGTAGCATCCTGCAATCACCCAGAATGATACCACAGTACAAGGACAAAATGACTGACTTCAACAATTGGCTAAGCTTCTGGTGTCATTCTAAGGGGATCCAGTATCTGTCTGCCTGGGATGACATGATCGACAAGCCACGATGCTTTGCCAGAGATGGCCTGCACCTGTCGCTCCTGGGATTCCGGATACTGGCCAAGGCTCTAGCCACCCCTATAGTGCCTTTTTTAGGCAAGGTTCAAATGACAAATTCACCACCCTAACAGGTACAGGCAAGAAGAATGAGGGTATTGCTACTCAATGCTAGAAGTCTAAACCTCAAAATGCACTCTCTCGAGGCACTCCTTAAAATGGAGAACATCGACATATGTGCAGTGACAGAGACCTGGTTCAAGGCTCCAGAGAGTACCCCTGCATTACCAGGCTATAATTCATACCACACCTTTCGGCCACCTAACCTGGACCGCAACACTAAAGGCGGAGGCGTGTCCATATTCATTAAGGATATCCACACCTTCAGGCTAGTTGCTCAGCATAATGCATCCGATATTATCCAAGTGCAACTAACTCCGGGCAAGAACGCAATAAAATTGTAGCTTGCTACAGATCCCCCACCATGCCCCAGGATTCCCACTCCTCATTTCTTAATACACTGGAAAATATTAGGGTACAACCTAGCGCCCTAATAATGGGCAATTTCAACTACCCTACCATTAACTGGGAAAACTACTCATGTACCAACTCTTGTGCTCAACTTTTTCTGGAATTCATAAATTCCAATGCCATGGATCAACTTATCCACACCCCCACCAGGGGCAGCAATATCCTAGACCTGGTTATTACCAACATGGGCAACCGGTGCTCCACACCAGAGGTCAATTCCTCGTTGGTCAGATCAGACCATAAGCTAATCACCCCAGACAGCCAGATCCCTCCCCCACCCCCCCCATTAGGGAAACCACAGTAAAAAATTTCTCCAAAGCCAACTTCACGCTTCTTAAGACAGAAGTGGCAAACTTCACAACACCCATGCTGACGGGCAATAGAGGTATGACTGCTGAATCCTACACAAATGCACTTTATAAGCACTTACATGAGTGCATGGATTGTGCAATCCCTAACAGAACCAAGATGCTATCCTCCAAAAAAAGGAAGCCAATCTGGTGGTCCCCTGCCATAAACTCTACAACAGAAGAAAGAAACTGTTGCAAAAACGAGTAAAATCCCATGACTGGAGAAACTCCCTGGTCAGCTTCTGTAAGAAGCTGAGATCCCTCATAAAATCCTCCAAAGCTAGTTATGAAAACAAAATTGCCACTGACTCTAAAGACAACCACAAAGCATTCTATAGCTATGTCAAGAATCTCAATGGCAACACTCAGATCTGCTCTGAGTTACAGCACAATGGCATTAAATATACAGAACCAACGGATATTGCCAACATCCTGGCAGATAGGTTCAGTGCTAACTTTACCCCTCTGTCATCCCCTAAAGGGTCCATCTCTATACCAGAAGACTGCAAAGTTCCTGTAATCACGGCTGTACAGGTAAAAAACACACTATCCAAAGCCAAGAACACAGCATCCATGAGACCTGACGACATCCCAGGCTGTGTTCTACATGAACTACAGAACGAACTGGCACCCCACCTAAGTACCATGTTCAATCATAGCCTCACCTCAGGCTATGTGCCCACTGAATGGCGCACTACGACAGTTATCCCACTCCACAAAGGGGGAGCCACCACAGACCCCGGAAACTACCACCCCATTATAACGAGCCTGGTCTGCAAGGCTATGGAGCGTATCATCATGGAACTTATAAACAATGACATTAATCTCCAAACTCAGGACCCCACCCAGTTCGGTTTTGTAAAAGGCAGATCATGTCTCCTAAACCTGATAGACTTCTTTGAAGCAGTCACCAAAGCCATAGATGAGGGTAAGGTGGTTCACACAGCCTATCTAGATCTTGTTAAGGCTTTTGACACCATCCCATACTCTGGAATTATAGATAAACTCACTAAACTAGGTATAAATACCTATGTCACAAGATGGGTTGCCAACTGGCTCACTGACAGAACCCACACTGTGAAAGTAGCAGACTCCAAATCCAGCTTCAGACCAGTGATAAGTGGAATACCACAGGGTTCAGTCCTGGGTCCTCTCCTGTTTGGTATCTACTTTTCTGAAGTACAGGCCAACACAGAAGGTCTTTGGCTAATGAAGTTCGCAGATGACTGCAAACTAGGAGCCATAATCAAAACTCCAAAAGATGTGGACATCCTACAAAAGGGCCTTGCTGAGACAGATGGACTCAAGCTCAATGCCAAAAAGTGCATTGTCATTCTTTTTGGTAAAAACTCAGTACCCATGAACTACCACATAGGTGGTAGTCTACTTAACGCCAAAAGTGTGACAAGAGACCTTGGGACAAAGGTGGACAGTAGTCTCTCCTTTGATAATCACATCGCCACAGTAGTCAGGAAACCCTTCTATGTGGCACACCTCATCACAAAAGGTTTCTCATCCAGGAAAAAAGAGATCATTGTTCCCCTCTACTCATCACTAATTAGACCCATTATAGAGTACAATGCCCCTTTTGGTAAGTACCTCACAAGACATCTACAACTGGAAAAGCCACAGAAATACCTCACAAAGAGGATTACCGGCCTCAAAGAGATGCCCTATGCAGACAGTCACAAAAAACTGCAGCTTTACTCAGTTGCATATCGCCTACTCAGAGGCGATCTCTGCCTAACACACAAAGCTATGCCAAACCCAGAGCTTTTAGACATGCTCCACTTAAAGAAATCCTAATCCCTATGAGCTACACGCTCTAGGGACCTAAACCTCGTCACCACAATAAACAGAACATGCTGGAGGGATAGATTACTGTCCCAGAGACTTCCCATACTCTGGAACAAACTACCTATCTATATCAAACAAAGCTCCTCATTAGCATTGTTCAAGAAAAATCTTGATGTTTGGATGGGAGATAGGAAATTCACCCCGGGGATCACTTCTGTGGCTCTGCTCGACAGTGGCACAGGAAAATAATTTTCTTGGGTGGCAAAAGCCAGGGTACCTTTGGCTAGGCTTATATAGGCCCTGGGGCCAATAGCCTAGTACCTACCTATGAACATAATTGAGGTCCCATGCAGGTAATGGTGACCTTCTAGGAGGCCTTAAATTTTTGGCTCCTCTAAGATACTGCTTTAGTAAAGGATGAGAAAAGATTGGTGGCTCTGTATTGTAATGAGCCGAAATGGCAGAGGCATGGATTTTAATTGATGAGAAAGACAGGCCTTTGTCAAGCATCTCAGTTAAGTATTGTAATATCTGAGGAATATTTGGATCTGCTGTATCAGTCCCTTGTGCTTGATTCCAAGCACAGAATCTCTTCCATTTATCAGCATGAGATTTTCTAGTACTAGGCCCTTCAGGCTTCCAAAATAACATCCATCACTGCTTTACTGAGAGGTGTTGTTTGTATAACTACATGATCAGCCATGCTGCCAGGTTCAGTGTCTGGGGTTGACTGTGCAGGATCTGATTGTTTTGCTGGGACAGTAGTTGAGGTCTTTGAGGTAAGGTCCAAGCTGGGTATTGAGACAAGTTCCTTAGGATTGGGTACCAGTATTGGCGGGGCCAGTCCAGGGCAATTAGTATCATCTTTGGTTTCTCTTGTCTGACTTTTAGGAGGACCTTGGGAAGAAGAGGCAGAGGAGGAAAGGCATAAACTGATAGGTTTTTCCAACTGAAGGATAGGGCGTCCACTTTCCATGCTTGTCTGTGATAAGTCCGTGTGCAGAATCTTTTCAATTGATAATTTTGGGGAGAGGCAAATAGATCTATATCTGGGCTCCCCCATTTCTCTATTATCATGCTGAAAACTTGTGGATTTATTTTCCACTCGTGAGGATCCATAAGGTTTCTGCTTAAATCGTCTGCCAGAGTATTTTGCTTTCCTGGCAGGAATTGAGCTTGAAGATGTATTTGGTAGGTCAAAGCTGTGTCCCACAGTGCCATGGCTAATTTGCAAAGGGGGTAAGAGTCTGTGCCCCCTTGCTTGTTTATATACCACATGACCGTGGTGTTGTCCGTCTATCAGTAGTTGTCCTGGATGAAGTAAGTCCTTGAAAGCTGTTAGGAAATTTTGAACAGCTAGCATCTCTTTCTGGTTGATATGTAGATGCATTTGTTTTAGGGTCCATATGCCCTGAATGCATCTTCCTGCCATGTGGGCCCCCCAGACATAACCTGATGCATCTGTTGTTAATGTTTGGCTGGCAGGGGGGTACAGTGAAGGCCCGTCCCATGTTTTGGTGACATGCCTTTGCCCACCATAGAAACTCCTGTTGTAGGCAGGGAATGAGAGGAATCATTGTTTCCAGACTGTGAGAATGTTGACTCCAAAAACTTTTTAGGTACCATTGAAGTTTCCTCATATGCAGTCTTGCATATGGAAAAAGTAAGATGGAGGATGCCATGAAGCCCAAAGCCTGCAGAATTTGTCTTGCAGATAACTGGGTTTTTGTTGCCATCAGTTTGAAGTAAGTAGTCAGTTGGCTTTGCTTGTCTGGCGTGAGGTAAGCCATCTGGGCAGTTGCATTCAAGCTTGCACCCAGGAATGTTATCTTTTGAGAGGGTATTAGCTGTGATTTCTTTTCGTTTATTGTGAACCCTAGGCATGTTAGAAGCCTTTTCACAAACGCCAGGTGTCGAAGAAGAATGTCCTTGTTCTCTGCTTGAATGAGACAGTCGTCCAAGTAAGGGTATATTTGTATACTTCTTTGTCTGCAAAATGCAATTACTGGTGCCAGGCACTTTGTAAAGACTCTGGGCACAGTAGATGAGATAAAGGGCAGTGCAGAGAATTGGTAATGCATTAAGCCAGCCTTGAATATGAGGTATCTTCTGCACGACTGTCTTACTGGGACATGCAAGTATGCCTCTTTTAGGTCTAATGTCACCAGCCAAGCATTCTTGCCCAGCATGGGCAGAAGCTACTGCAAAGTCAGCATTTTGAATTTTGGAATGTCCAGGTATGTGTTCACAATTGATAAATCCAGTACTGGCCGCCAGGCCTTGCCCTTTCTGGGTACCAAGAATAGTAGAGTAAAAACCTTTTCCTTTTTCCTGTTCTGGTACTGGCTGAATGGCCCCCATATCCATGAGGGACGTAACCTGTTTCTGTGCCTCTGCCCATTGATTTTTTGGCAGATCTGGCCAACCATTTGCCATTGGCAGAGTGTGGAAATGGAATCTTTATCCCTGTGATACTATGTTTAGTACCCACTTGTCCTGGGTTATTAACTGCCAATTTTGAGCTAAAAGTGCTAATCCCCCCCCCCCCCCAAGGGTGCTGCCAAAAGATAAATGCTTGGTGTAGTCAGAGGGAAGTCATTGGGACTGTTTTCTGTAGGTTTGCGCTTTATCTCCTCCAGATTTGGAGGTAGAAGCGCCCCACTGCTTTGACCTGTATGAATATTGCACATGGTATCTGGAACCCTTAGGGCATCTGGATTTGCCCCTTTGAGCTCTGTCTGACACAGGAAAGGACCAATTTTTTGTAGGCCAGTGACTACTGAATCTTGGTGGCTGCACTTGTAAGAAGTCTAACAGTTTGCACAGACTTAGCTTTGTCTTCCATTTTCTTTTAAACCTCTTCTGTCTTAATACCAGAGTATCATGCTGTAAAGGTGCATCTAGCAATTTAGCTTTAACATGATCAGGCAAATTTTGTTCTTTTAGCCAGGCATGCCTCCTAATCACAGATCCAGTAACTGCGGCCCTGTAGGTGGCCTCTAAGCAATCAAAACCACATTGCAAAGTATGCTTTCCAACCTGTTCAGCTGCATGCAATAATTCCTGCAATTCTTTATTTTCTGCACATTCAGAAATCAACATAATTTTCTGTTTCAGCAATCCCATAACATGTTGTTGATACTTAAGCATATGAAATTGACAGTTTAAGGCCCTGATTGCCAAGTTTGCAGATGTATAAACCTTTTTTCCCCATCTGTCCAGTGCCCTTGAATCTCTGTCAGAGGGGGTAGGATTTTTTGCTGTTGAGGCCTTAACTCCCTTTGGACCCTGTGAAATAGTTTCAGGATCAGCAGCAGGGTTTCTAAATAAAAAGTTATGTGAGTCAGGGACTCTGTAATATCGGTCAAGCTTACTGGGAGCTGGAGGTAAGGAGTCAGGGGTCAAGCTTGACTCTGAAAACACATCATCCACAATGTCTAAAACAGGGGGAATGGCTAAAGGCCTGTGCTGAGGGAGAAGGTGGAAATCCCTGAGCCTCTTTTTTGATTCTGAGAAATCTTGACACTCGCAGTGAAAATGCTCCCTCAAAGTATGCAAGGTTTCTCCAAAAGAATAATCCTCAAGAGGAGATGCAGATGGTATAGACTCCTCTGCATCAGAATCCTCATAGGGAGGTACAGATAATTCCTGATCAGAAGAGGAATCAGAAGAAATAGAAACCTGATCTGAAGATTCATAATCAGTGTCTTACCTAGGCCTCTTATCTGGAGGGGGATGGGTACCCCTGATCAAGGTAATAAGGTCTTCAACCATTTTGATCATTTGATTTTTAGGCATAGAAGCCTGTGCACGTGGCTCATGCGTCGTTTTTTTAGTTTTAGAAGTTGCTTTTGTCTTTGGTTTTGCAGCTGTCATCAGTTTGATAAACAAATGTTGAGGGTTGAATACACCCTCAGAAGCCGGTGCCTGCTCAGTGGCTCCGGACCCATCCGAGGGAGATACATCCGTCGGTCCAATACCTTGAGTATCTTGCGGCATGCCGGACTCCACATGGGTGGCGGTAGAGGCCTGCGACTCGAAGGCAGCGGGTATCAGGGCTGCGAAAGCACCTCACTGAGTACCGGCGAACCGGCGACTGGCTTAGAAGAAGCTTCGTCTGTTTTGGATCTCGACTGCCTTTCTCTGTCCTTTTCTTTGCGTTTTTTGTGTACTCAGGTAGTCGGATTGCTATCCGACAACATTTCTGGGTAACTAAATCTGTTTCCAAAATACTTTGAGGAAAAATATACAGACGCTTAATAGTGCGTTGGTTAAATCTAGCACAAAACCGACAGCTAGGCACGTTGTGATCAGGGCCTAGGCAAGGAATACAGTACAAATGAAAATCCTTATGAGGTATTTGCTTCCCACAAGTAATACAATTACTAACTTTTTCTGACATCGGTATTGAGCAAAAAAAGTTTCCCCAACGGGGTACTTAGCTTTAGTGAAGACTTCGGTTCTGAAACTCAAACTCGAATATTTCAGTAGTCGGCCGACCGGCACTTGCGAAATGCTTCTGCTTTGGGCACCGTGCGGCAAGAAAGACTGAAGAAAATGGTGTCGGCTGCATGTTTTATGCCCCTGACCTGACATCATGGAAGAGGAGACAGCAACCGACGCAGGACCCAAGACTTTGGAATTCAGGCCGACTGAGGGCAACCTGCCAGCAGATTACCCAAATGTAATGACTGCAACAGTGAAACACGAAGAACATCTGCAACACTGAAACCAAAAAACATCTGCTTCTGAGTCAACGCAACCCCTCTGACCAGCTTCAAAAAAGTACAGTTGGGTACACTTATCATAAATGTAGATGTTCAAGTGTATTCACTGTTGCAGTCATCACATTTGGGTCATCTACTTGGCTTGGCTGGCTTACCGAAGACATAGCAGGACAATTGAACCGAGCACCAAAATATTTAGAAGCGAAAATATACAGACGACGGATAGTTCGTGGTTTAAATAAGGCACAAAACCAACAGCGAGGTACACTGTGGTCAGGGGCTAGGCAAGGAATACAGTACGAATGAAAATCTTTGAGGTAATGCAATTATTTACTTTTTACTGACATCGGTTTAAAGCAAGAAAAAAAGTTTCCCCAACGGGGTACTTGGCTTTTAGTTGAAGACTTCAGTTCTGAAACTCAAATGAAAATTTCAGGAGTCGGCTGACTGGCACTTGCGAACTGCTTCAGGCACCGCACAGCAAGAAAGACTGATGTAATGGCGTCGGCTGCATGTTTTATACTCCTGATGACCTGACATCACAGAAGAAGGGACAGCAACCGACGCAGGACCAAGACTTTGTTAATCAGGCCGACTGAGGGTTACTGCAAGCAGATAACTGAAATGTGATAACTGCAACAGTGAAACACGAAGAACATCTACATTAACAAAGCAATGTGTTTACAACCTGCCTGGGTACTTTGTATCTTGGGAGTTTATGACCTAGATGAAGTATAAATAGCTAACTGCTGAAGGCCCATTATGCAAGAGAACTGAATGTATGTAGAAATATGATGACAGTATTAAAGCTAAAAATTTAAAATGAAAAGAATCAACTATACACCAAATGTGGAAACTGCAGTTAATATGGAACACATACATAACGTGATCACTTCTAAAACTACCAATTTTAGAAAAATTAAAGCTTAGTACACTGAACAATGTAAGCATTAGCAAATCTACATAATCCCATTACTGGTTACTGCTTATTAGTCTGCAGTCATGGGCAAAACCATAAAAGATGCAACAATGTTGTTCCTTACCTGTTCGCCTTTTGCCTTAGCTACAGCTCTTTTGTCTTCCATGTCACACTTATTACCTAGCAGCATTCTTTCGACATCTTCATTGGCATGCTGTAACATGACAGGATTACTAGATCTCAAAACACTAAACATATTTTGGATAAAGGTGCGCAACTCAAAATTTCAACATTTTTATTTTCCACCATGTAGTCACATATCTATACCAGCAGAAGTGGTCACTCCATGCAGTACACCTATTTTGACCTCCCCCTGTTGTCAAAGACTGACCTCAATCTTGATCTCTCAATTACAGCTTATAAATGGTCTTTTAAACAGTAGGAGGTCGTTAATGTAGCAAACTAAAACTCACTGCTACCTTTAAAAGCAGTTTGAGCGCTTGTAAACTGTTGACCTATTTGAAGCACCGTACAAGCTGGCATGTAGGGCAGCTGCCCTCATTGCCCCAACCCTTGCTACATCTCCAACAGTAGGTATGGAAATCACTAATCATACTTCTGTAATATACTGGCACTGTGGAAAACGGGGAAAAAAGCAAGTAGTGAATATAGTAAGAGAGATAAACAACTGTCATTGCAGTTTGCTCCTGCCCTTTTCTGAAGATCTCATAGGAAAAAAATAGGAATTGTGGGGACAATACATACAAGGGAGGAATGAGGCTTAAAAGGCAGCAGGACTTAAATGAGCTATATAATGTTTGAGTGAGGAAGACTGGGTAGGTTATAACTGATGTATATGCAGTGATTGCAACTGGGAGCGTCAGTACAGTTTGTGATGTAAAACGCTTGCGACTAGGATTATGTTGGTGTGGTTTTTTTCATTTATATAAATTCATGACTGCCTATGTCGTAAGTGATGATTTAATGAAAATGTTTCTTGATTAAAAATGAAAACAAGCAGGAAGTGAATAATTTATGTAATACTGTTTAGATTATATGTGAAGTATAATATTTATGTTAATATAATTTGATTACTTTTATATGAATGTAAATTTGCCTATGTCACAAGTGATAGTTCAATAAAGGTGTAAAAAAACAACCTTTCTAAAATATACCAACTTGTGTATTTTGTCTGTACCTCAGAGTACCTATACATCAAATGAAGAATGTAGCCCTGGATCATACTGCAGGTCAGTAACTTACATCTTACACATTCTGCATTATTACCAGTTTGAAGTATGGAGAAAGTACAGTTTTGTACCTACCATAAATGTAGATGTCCGAACAGGATAGCATCTGCAGTCATAACAAATGGGTTGTCCTGTCGTCAGGCAGCCCTTCGGTCGGTCGGATTCCAAAGTCTGGGTCCGGCTTCGGCTGATGTCGCACTTCACCCGACGTCATCTCTGCTGGTCTTCGGGTATAAAGGCATCAGCCGACGCCATTTTCCTCAGTGTTTCTTGCCCCAGATGCCAGTTGCCCTCTTTGAAAGCTAAATTTTGGATAAATGCCAATGTTTCCAAAATAGTAGAAGGCAAACACAAAAAATAAGCATGTATGTACATATATACAAACAAATACACCATAAGAGACTCCCCCCAGCTAGCTATTAGGAGGGTAAATACCCTAGGAGTACCACAGAGGGGAAGGAGGGTGGGTAATCCTGACTGCAGATGCTATCCTGTTCGGACATCTACATTTATGGTAGGTACAAAACTGTACTATGTCCTTCAAGGATGCATCTGCAGTCATAACAAATGGGTAGAATACCATAGCCAAACTAGGGAGGAGGAAGAAGAATTATGGTGTAGTTAGGATCCCTTGCAATACAGCAGTGGCAAACCCTGCTCGGGATCTAGAGTATAGAGGTAAATTATAATGCTTGGCAAATGTATGCACGGAGGTCCAAGTAGCCGCCTCAATAATGTCCTTGGTTGCCACTCCTCGTAAGAAAGCTGTGGTAGTGGCTGTAGCCCTTGTAGAATGAGGTCTTATGTTCTGTGGAATTGGTTTTCCATGGTAGGAGTAACAGAATCTTATGCAATTTCCTATCCATTTGGAGATTGTCTGTTTGGAAATTGCTTTTCCTTCCCTTCCTGTTGCATAGGCTACTAATAGCTGGTCAGTTTTTCTGTTACCTTTGGTTCTGTCCAGGTAGTAGCGTAACTGTCTATGTACATCCAAGGTATGCAGCAGTCTTTCCCCCCTGTTCTGTGGATTGGGAAAGAAGGTAGGTAGGTGGATTGCCTGGTTTAAAGACACTCTGAATACCACCTTAGGCATAAATGTAGGATTAGTTCTCATGGACACTCTATCTTGATGGAAGATTAGGAAGGGTTGTACTGCCATTAAGGCCTGTAGTTCCGAAACCCTCCTTGCTGAAGTAATTGCCAGTAGGAAAGCAGTTTTCCATGATAGGTGTTGAAGATCTGCTGTTGCTGCTGGTTCAAATGGAGGGAGTGTCAATTTTTCTAGCACAAAGTTCAAGTCCCATGCTGGTAATGGCAGTTTCCTAGGAGGTTTTACATTCTTGATCCCTCTGAGGAACTGCCTGAGTAGAGGATGCGAAAAGACAGGTGGATCGAAGCTGTATTCTGCTGAAATAGCTGATGCATGTATCTTGATGGAGGAATAGGACAGGCCTGTATGTAGAAGCTCTGCCAAGTACTCCAGGATGTTAGCAATATCTATGTTCGACACATCTTTTCCTCTTTCAGTACTCCAAATGACAAACCTTTTCCATTTTCCTGCATAGTTCCTTCTTGTTGAAGGTCTGCGGGCTTCAAGGATAATGTCTTTAACCCTTTGGGATAAGTCTGGGTTAGTTGCTGTTATGTGATGTTCCAGGCAGTCAGTTGCAAGGTTTTTAGGTTTGGGTGCATGATGTTGTAGTTGTTCTGAGTTAACATCAAAGGCATCAGGGGTATTGACCACATTCTCCCCTGAGACATGCTCCTCAGCAATGGATACCAGTGTTGTCTTGGCCAATTCGGAGCTATCAGAATTATCCTTGGACGTTCCTCTTTGATTTTCAGTAGTCCCTTGTGCATCTTAGGAAGAGGTGGAAATGCATATGCTGTCAGGCCTTTCCAACTGAAGGATAGAGAGTCCACCTTCCATGCAAGTGGGTGGTATGTCCTTGTGCAGAATTTTTTGAGCTGGTGATTGAGTGGGAATGCGAATAGGTCTATTTGTGGCATTCCCCATTTCTTTGTGATGGCCTTGAAGATGTCCGGGTGTAGCATCCATTCGTGAGCATCCGAGGTGGTTCTGCTTAACATGTCTGCTAGGGTGTTTTCTTTTCCCGGCACAAATATTGCCTGTAACTGGATGTTGTAGCTCAGAGCCATATTCCAAAGGTCCAGAGTCATTCTGCATAGGGGGTATGAATGAGTGCCTCCCTGTTTGTCGATGTACCACATGACTGTGGTGCTGTCTGTCATCATTAAATGGCCTTCTTTGAGGAATGGTCTGAATTTCTGGATTGCTAGTTTTACTGCCAGCATTTCTTTTTGGTTTATGTGCAGGTGCAGCTGGTCTGGAGTGCACAATCCTTGTATGCATTTGTCCAACATGTGCGCCCCCCAGCCTAGGTCTGAGGCGTCCGTTGTGATGGTTTGGCTTGCTTGAAAGTTGTGGAAGGGCAAGCCTGGGTTTGACTGGCATGCTTGAGCCCACCATAGGAACTCCTGTTTCAGGCATGGGATTAGTGGGATTTCGGTTTCTAAGCTGTGCCTGTGTTGAGACCATACATTTTTTAGGTACCACTGTAGCTTTCTCATATGCAGTCTGGCATGGGGGACCAGGATTATGCATGATGCCATGAAGCCCAAGGCCTGCAGTACTTTTCTTGCTGTTAGTTTGTTGTGCTTTGTTAATGCCAAGAAGTAAAGAGGGAGTTGTTCTTGTTTTCTGCCGTTAGGAATGCCATTTGTTTTACTGTGTCCAATTCCGCACCCAAGAATGTTCTTGTCTGGGATGGTATCAGTCTTGACTTTTTTAAATTGACTGTGTATCCCAGGGCTTGTAGTAAGCAAATGACTCTTTGTAAATCTGTTGTCAGCTTGCTTTTGTTGTCCGCTTGTAACAGGCAGTCATCCAGGTATGGATAAATTTGGATTCCTGTAGCCTGCAATGAGCGATTACTGATGCCAGGCATTTTGTGAATACTCTGGGCAGTAGATAAGCCAAAGGGCAATGCTGAGAATTGATAGTGCTCTGATCCTGCAAGAAATCTGAGGTATCTTCTGCAATTTGGTCGTATGGGGACGTGCAGGTATGCCTCCTTGAGATCTAGAGTTACCAGCCAACACTCCTTGCCCAGCATGGGAAGAAGTTGCTGTAGGGTCAGCATTTTGAATTTTGGGACAATGATGTATGTGTTTAAGACGGACAGGTCGAAAATAGGTCTCCAACTTTTCTCTTTCTTGGTACTAGGAAGAGTCTGGAGTAGAATCCTTTGCCCTGTTCTGTTATTGGTACTCTTTCCACAGCTCTCATCTTTGTTAATTGAGCTATCTGCTTTAGAGCTTCTGTTTTTGATTTGGAGGTAGGTTTGGCATTCCTCTTTTACTGGTAAGGTGTGGAAGTGGAACCTGTAGCCTTGGTCTATGGTTTGCAAAATCCACTTGTCTTTTGTGATATAGTGCCAATTTTTCAAAATAAGGCTAACTTTCCACCTAAAGGTGCTGCTATTTGCTCCCTGGTAGGCGGTGTCAGAGCCAAGTCACTGTGATTGTCCTGTTGCAGTGGCAGTGGTTGTGTCTGTGCCTCGCTGGTTATTGCCTTGCCACTGGCGTCCTCTGTAGGCACCTCCTCTGGATTGATTTCTGCCTCTAGAGCGTCTATTCCTGCCTCTGAGATTTTGAGGAGTCTGGAAAGGACCAATTTTTGGCAGGCCAGTTCCTGCTAAACCTTGGGGGCTGAACCTGTAAGAAATCCTTAACTGTTTGTACAGATTTTGCCTTCTCTTCCATTTTCTTCATTACTTGCTGAGCAGGGGTACCAAATAGGCTGGACTTATCCATAGGAGCATCTAACAGCTTTGCTTTAACATGATCCGACAAGACCTGTTCTTTCAACCATGCATGCCTTCTTATCACTGTGCCAGTCATGGCTGATCTAAATGAAGCCTCCAGTGCATCATAGCCACATTTTAAAGAATGGTTACTAACCTGCTGAATGTTATTCACCATTTCTAAAACATATTTCTTATCTAAGGAGTCATCAGAGGACAGCTTCTTAGTTAACTGATCAAGCATAAACTCTTGGTATTGGATCATATGAAACTGACAGTTTAAAGCTCTAGCTGAGAGAGTAGCAGAGGTGTAAACTTTTTCCCCATCTCTAAGGACCTGGATTCCCTTTCAGAAGGGAGAGGGTTTTTGCTGAGGTCGAGGCTACTGCCTTAGGCCCCTGGGATATAGTCTCAGGATCTGCAAGTGGGGCCTTGTATAGGTGGTGATGAGTGTCTGGCACCCTGTAAAATCTATCTGGTTTGGCAGGGGCTGGAGGTAAAGTATCAGGAGCAGTGCAAACATCATTAAATGCATCATCCACAACAGGCAGAACTGGAGGTATAGCTAAGGGCCTATGTTGTGGTAAGTGCAGAAAGGTCCTAAGCCTTTTCTTGAATCTGAGAAATCTTGTCCCTGCCATTGGAATTGTTCTCTCATGGCATGCAAGGTTTCCCCAAAGGAAAATTCCTCTGGTGGAGAGGCAGATGGAATGGATTCTTCAGCATCGGAATCTTCATAAGTAGAAAAAGGAGCCTCTGGCTGATCTGTAATGTCTGAGTCATCCGAAGAATCATCAGAGGACACTGGCTCGGGGGGCTCTGCTCTAGGTCTCTTTTCTGGAGGCTGAGAGGCCCTGTCTGGGTGAGATTGGGATCCCCTAATTAAGGATATTAAATCCTCTGCCAGAGTAAGCATTTGTGAACTAGAAGTGGGCCTGTGTGAGGGGGGCTTAACATGCACTGATTTAACAGTTTTGGCTGCTTTAGCCCTGGCAAAGGCCTTAATAGACATGGCTGCAGGAGGCCTAGCAGCACCACGTGTTGGGGTAGAGACATCCAAAGGGATGGTGTCTGATAATTCACTAGGAACCACAGTAGTAGGCAAAACTTCAGAGGCCGATTCAAGTAAGGTAGCAGGAGCCTCAGTAGTAGTCATGGATTCGGCTGAAGATTGACCCGTTTTCTCGGTTTCGGCCGAAACCGAGACACTCGCGGCTTGCTTAACCGTGGTTTCGGCCGAAACCGCGGACCGCGAGAGTGTCGGTCTTTTTCTTTGCATTTTTTAACAATTTGGGTAGTCGGAGGATCCGACGGCATAATGTACGCAAAATCTGAGCCGAAAAACTGTTCAGCAAACTCCGACCGACGCCTAAGCGTTCGCCGGTTGAAGGAAGCACAGGCTAAACAGGCTGCTACGCCGTGGTCTGGGCCTAAACAAGGTAGGCAGTAAGAGTGGAAATCTTTATGAGGTATTTGTTTCCCACAAGTTAAACAGTTATTTACTTTTTCTGACATCGGCTGAGGCAAGAAAGAGTCCCCAATGGGGTACTTAGCTTTTTAGAAGTCTTCGAAGTAGTATTCGGTAGTAGTAATCTCTGGATCTGACCGACCGGCACTTGCGAACAGCTTCTGCTTCGGGCGCCACGCGGCAAGAAAGACTGAGGAAATGGCCGGCTGATGCCTTTATACCGAAGACCAGCAGAGATGACGCCGGGTGAAGTGCGACATCAGCGGCCGGACCCAGACTTTGGAATCCGCCGATCAAGGGCTGCCTGACGACAGGACAACCCATTTGTTATGACTGCAGATGCATCCTTGAAGGACATCATTACTTTTGAAATAAACAGCAAATTATATAATTGGCAGGTAAACCATGAAGCTTACTGTGGCACAGCACACTTTTTTAAATCTATACAACTTCTAATAATTCCAGCTAACCTTTAAAATATACAAAGATAAAAATGGAAAAATGTAATATTACTTTCCAAAAGATGCCACCATCTATTGTGTGTTCGGTAATTAAGGATGCTTAGGAGTTAAGAAATTATGGATTTGTTCTCAGATCTCCAACAGTGGACTGCTAAAATCAATGTAGTTCACTGCAGCATGCTTTCCAGAGATAAAACAAATGCTAATGAAGACACTATTCACTCAAGCAGATGAAAAAAAAAATAATGTTCTTACCATAACATTCCATGTTTATTGTCCTGTATCTCACACCTTCCTTCTTTCTGGTTGAGTTCGGAGCTGATCTCTGCTCAGACTCGGCCACTTCTAAAGCTCGAAGAGTCCTTACTGGCTTGAGGCTAACCCCTTATCCCAGCATCCTTAGCGGTAGCTACCCAGATCTCATTTGTGAGAACTAACCACTAGATAGAAGTACAGTTTTGTACCTACCATAAATGTAGATGTTCGACTGTAGACACGGCTGCAGTCATTACACTTGGGTTATCCTGCCGTCAGGCGGTTCCCCAGTCGGCCTGCGTTCCAAAGTCTTGGTCGGGCGTCGGTTGCTGTCACCTCCTCCCTGACATCAGTGCGGCAGGGATATAAAAGATGCAGCCGACGCCATTTTCTTCAGTTTTTCTTGCCCCAGATGTCAGGTGCCCCCAAATAGGTAGGCAATTTAAATTGCTAATTTTTTATTTATAATAAAAATAGGTAGGCAATTTAAATTGCTAATAAAACATACATAAGAAAAGCAAACAGCAACTTTCAGTTACCAGCAAATACTCCCCATAGGTAGTAAAGGGTAGAAGACATAGGTACGTACCAGCAAGTAAGAGGGGAAGGAGGGAGGGTAACCTGGACTGCAGCAGTGTCCACACTCGAACATCTACATTTATGGTAGGTACAAAACTGTACTATGTTCACTGTGTTACACTGCTGCAGTCATTACACTTGGGTAGAAACCCAAAGCTGAGGTAGGGAGGCTGGTTCTATAAGGCATTAGGGGTGGCTATTAGGCCCTGCAGCACTGCAGTGGCAAAGCCAGCTCTGGATTTAGATTAAAGAGGCAGATGGTAATGCTTGGTGAAGGTATGTACCGAACTCCATGTTGCTGCTTCCAAAATATCCTTGGTAGGTACTCCTCTGAGGTAGGCTGTTGCCCTAGTGGAGTGAGATCTAATGCTGCTAGGTACAGGTTTCCCATGGTGTGTATAGCAAAAACGTATACAATGTCCTATCCATTTTGAAATAGTCTGTTTTGAAATGGCTTTTCCCTGTGCTCCTGCAGCATATGCTACCAATAATTGCTCAGATTTTCTGAAAGCTTTGGTTTTGTCCAAGTAGAAGCGTAACTGCCTATGAATGTCCAAAGAATGCAATAATCTCTCCCCTTTATTCTGTGGTTTTGGATAAAAAGTTGGCAAGTGAATAGTTTGGTTTAGAGCCACACTTGATACAACCTTTGGCATAAACGTAGGGTTAGTTCTTAAAAACACCCTGTCCTGGTGGAAAATGAGGAAAGGTTCCACTGCCATTAGTGCTTGTAATTCTGAAACTCTTCGTGCTGATGTTATTGCCAGGAGCAGACCAGTTTTCCAAGAGATATATTTTAATTCTGCTGTGTTAGCTGGCTCAGGAGGTGGTAAAGTTAATTTTTCTAAAACAAAGTTGATGTCCCAAGTTGGAGTAGGTGCTCTACGGGGCGGTCTTATGTTTTTAGCCCCTCCGAGGTACTGTTTTAGCAAAGGATTAGAGAAAATTGGTGGATCCGTGTTGTAATGAGCAGAGATGGCAGAGGCGTGGATCTTGATGGATGAAAAGGAGAGGCCTTTGTCCAGCATCTCAGTTAAATATTGTAGTATCTGAGGAATGTTTGGGACAAGAGGGTCAAGGTTTTGAGCCTGGTTCTAGGCACAGAATCTCTTATATTTATCTGAATAGGCTTTCCTGGCACTTGGCCTTCTGACCTCCAGAATGACATCCATAACAGCTTTGGAGAGAGGCATTGCTTGCTTGACTAAGGAATCTTCCATGCAGCTAGGTTTAAGGTCTTTAGCTGGCTGTGGAGTATCTGATTGTTGTGCTGAGCCAGCAGATGTGGGATTTGCGGCAAAATCCAGGGTGGTCCTTGTGCTAAATTCTTTAAGATTGGGTACCACTGCTGTCGTGGCCAATCTGGTGCAATCAGGATCATCTTTGGCTCTTCTTGTCTGGCTTTTATGAGTACCTTTGGAAGGAGAGGTAGTGGTGGGAAAGCGTATACTTGTAGGTTTTTCCAGTTGAATGAGAAGGCATCCACTTTCCATGCTTGTGGATGGTAACTCCTTGTGCAGAATTTCTGTAGCTGGTAGTTCATTGGGGATGCAAACAGATCTATGTCCGGGCTCCACCATTTCTGTGTTATCATTCTGAATATTTGTGGATTCAATTCCCATTCGTGGGGATCCATGATGTTTCTGCTTAAGTCAAATGCCACTGTGTTTTTCTCTCCTGGCAGGAATTGTGCTTGCAGATGAACTTGACAGTTTAGAGCTGTGTTCCACAAGGTCATGGCTTGTCTGTAGAGGGGGTAGGAGTGAGTGCCCCCTTGCTTGTTTATGTACCACATAACTGTGGTGTTGTCTGTCTTTAGTAGTAGTTGTCCTGGATGCAGCAGGTCCTTGAAAGCTATAAGGGCATTTTGTACAGCTAGCATCTCTTTTTGATTGATGTGAAGATGCCTTTGTTCTGCGGGCCACTTGCCCTGAATAAATTTTCCTGCCATGTGTGCTCCCCAGGCATAATCCGATGCATCTGTTGTCAGTGTTTGCCTGGCTGTGGGTTGAGTAAAAGGCTGTCCCTTGTTGAGGTGACAAGCTTGAGCCCACCATCGAAACTCCTGTTGAAGTCAAGGAATTAGTGGTAAAACTGTTTCCAAACTTTGACAGTGTTAAGACCATACACTCTTTAGGTACCACTATAGTTTTCTCATATGCAGTCTGGCATATGGAATTAGTAGTATGCAAGATGCCATGTAATCCAAAGCCTGCAGAATTTTTCTTGCAGGGAGTTGGGTCTTTGTTGCCATCAATTGAAAGTATTGAGTCAATTGTCCTTGCTTGTCTGGCGTGAGAAAAGCCATCTGGGCCGTTGTGTTCAAGCTGGCACCCAGGAATATTATCTCTTGTGAGGGCACTAGTTTTGATTTCTTTTTGTTTACTGTGTACCCCAGGCAACTTAACTTTTTTACAAACACCAGATGCTTTAGAAGAATGTCCTTGCTCTCTGCTTGAATCAGGCAGTCGTCCAGGTACGGATAAATTTGAATTCCTTTCTGTCTGCAAAATGCAATCACTGGTGCCAGGCACTTTGTGAAGACCCTGGGCGCAGTAGATAAGCCAAAGGGCAGTGCAGAGAATTGATAGTGCATTGAACCAGCTATGAATCTGAGGTATCTTCTGCAATTTTGTCTGATAGGGACATGCAGGTATGCCTCCTTGAGGTCCAAGGTCACAAAAGCCAAGCTTTCTTGCCCAGCATGGGAAGAAGCTGCTCTAGTGTCAACATTTTGAATTTCGGAGCATCCAGGTAAGTGTTTAGAGAAGAAAGATCCAGAATGGGCCTCCCGGCTTTGTCTTTTCTGGGAACCAGAAAGAGTCGTGAGTAAAATCCTTGTCCTTGTTCCTGTGGTGGTACCTTTTGAATAGCTCTCATGTCTATGGGTGCTGTAATTTGTTTTTGAGCCTCTGCCCATTGATTTTGTGGCAGATTTGGCATTCCTTTTAACCTTGGCAGAGTGTGAAAGGGGAACCTGTAACCTTGAGATACAATGTTGAAAACCCATTTGCCTTTGGTGATCATTTGCCAATTGTGATAGAAAAGTGGCAGTTTTCCTCCCAGGGGGGCTGCCAAGAGAGAGCTGTTTGGCAGCTGTAGGGGGAAGTCATTGGGGCTGCTTCTTCCCCTGCTTTCTGGCCTGGTGCACCCCATTGTCGAGGCCTGTAAGGACCTTGTGGTTGACCTCTACCTCTTGGACATCTGTATCTGCCCCTCTGAGGTCTGTCTGTAACTGGAAAGGACCAATTCTTTGTTGGCCAGTTTTCTGCTAAATCGAGAAGGCTGAACCTGTAAGAAATCCTTCACTGTTTGCATAGATTTTGCCTTATCCTCCATTTTCTTTAATACCTCTTCTGCCTTAACTCCAAATAACACATCCTGCTGCAAAGGTGCATCCAATAATTTTGCTTTAACATGATCTGGTAACGCATGTTCTTTTAACCAAGCATGCCTTCTAATGACAGAGCCTGTAACTGCTGCTCTACAGGAGGCCTCTAAAGAATCAAAAATAAATTGGACCAATACAGATTGGAGTACATCTTTGTAGTTGTCCCTTATCTAGAGTGGCCTTAAGTTCGGCGTCGATTCCGGCAGGCAGCCCTTCAGTCGGCCGACCATAAAATTCACCCGCGGGCCACTGATGTTCCGGGCCCTCTCGGCCAAGCAGCATCAGCCGTGCGTATTTTCCCTTCCACTTTTCTTGCTTTTTCAGCCAGCCTTTAAATAGCCAGAAGCTAAATGCCAAATAGATAAAATTGTTATTGAAAGATAGAAAATAACCCAAAAGCCACAAAAATGCAACAAAAATATGCAAAACATACTAAAAATTGTAGAAGGGCACAAAAAAAAGCCACTAGACAAATAGAACAGTAGCACCTAGAAAGACCACAGACAGAGGCATGAGGAGAGATATCAGGACTGCAGATGCTATCCTTATACAGATATCAACATATCGGTACTTACTGCAGTCATGCATGTACAATACTGTATGACTGTGCACTATACAAATACCAACTATCCATATTATGGATGGAGGGGAATAGGTAGGTTGAAAAGGAGCATAGAGTCAGGGGATCGCAGTTCAGATAAAGCAAAATTATACAAAGGTATATAATGCCAGGAGACAATAGTAAATGCTTCTATAGTGGGAGGTAGCATCTTTTGACGTAAGTACTAGATGGTAGCTGCCCTAGTCTTTGCTGTTGTTAAATATCCCTCGTTGGCTGTGGAATATAATGCTGGCTTTCTGTGTTCAATGGAATGAATCCATGTAGATTGGAATTGCATGGAAGGAGTAACATTTCATTTCACAATTTGTCTTCCTTGCTTTTCTGTGTCCTTTCCTCTTTTTCCTATTTTTTTTTCTTCCTGCATTTTTTGTTTCTTCAGTCTTTTCTGCAAGGTTTGTAGTGTCACGTATTCTGATTTTGTCTGTTGTCATTTTTGTGGAGTTGGCCTCAGTTTCTGGTTTGGGAGGTGCTGAAAGTAGGTGGGGGGGCTAAAGATCCTTCATAAAGGTGGACACTATATTATAATGGTGGAAGATTAGGATTGGCTGAACAATTGTTCTAAGGGTCTGACCCTTAGAGCCTGCTTGCTTTTGGATATGTGCCTGAAGAAAGCAAAGCTGAAGTTTTTTTGGTCAGGTGCAGTGTGTAGGTCTAGTCTTAAGGTTCTGTCATGGTGGTACCTGTAAGTGCATTTTCCAAAGAAAGTTCAAGTCAAAAGTGTGGGTGGTTTGGCAATGGTGGTTTCCTTTGGTCCCAAGGATTTGATGATCTTGAAGGAGGAGGGGAACAAAGGGTGTGAAAAAAAAGGTGGACTGATGCTGCTATTCTGATTTGGAAATAGCTGATGAATGAATGAAGTGGAGGGGGCTTGATGGATAGAGTGTTAATTCGTCTGTGTTAGCACTATGTTCTTCATATCTTTATGTGTGATATATCTTTCCTCTTTCAGAACTCCAGCAGAACTCCTTCCATTCATTTTGAAACCTTTCTAGTTAGCTGCCCAAATTCCTTAGTTTTTCTTGTATTAGCAGCTGCTATGTGATGTTCCATGCAGTCAGTTGCATGCAGTAAGTCAATGCATATGCTGTTGGATGCATGTTGCTGACTTGCATGCTGAAGGTTGAGGTTGTTAGCATCAGTTGCAGGAATTTGTTTGACCTCAGTAGCATCAAAGTTTCCTAGATGCTTCAACGCAGTGGTTGGCCAGTTTGCTGGGGCCATTTTTATCTTGGACAGTTGTCCTTGTATTTTACTAGTATTGTTTATGTAGGTTTTGAATTTTATGTTATTGCTGTATGCTCATCGGAGGAGGGTATGCAGATGCAAGTCCAGGCGAGTGCACTTTCCATGGTGGTGGCTGCGCTTTCCATTTTTGAGCTGGTGAAGAGATCTTGAGCTGAATCACATTCAGAGGATTGCAGAATTTTCCTCTCGAGATGGTCTTGAAGATATCCTATAGATGGTCTTCAGCATATCAGGTGGTCCTAGATTGCATAACATCTAGAGGGTTTCTTTTCCCTGGTTTTCTAATCCTGCTGGTAACTGGTTGTTGTAGATGTTGGGGTCCACCCAGGCAAAAGTCATTCTGTAGTCATTCTAGAATGGTTCCTCCGTTTGTTGGATGTACAACATGACTGTGGTGTTGTCTGTCCTTATCAAGTCTGGTCCTCCTTTGAGAAATGGTCTGAACTTGGATTGCCAGTTTTGCCTGCCCAGCATTTCTTTTAGGTTGATGTGCAGGGTTGGTCCTGCCACCCTCCTCCACAATTTTGTATGCATTTGTCCAGCATCATCCGCCCATTAGGGTCTGAAGCATCTGTTGTGATGGGGCTGATGACTTTGACGAAAGGGCAGTCGGGGGTTTGACTGGCGTACTGAGAGCCTGACATAATCCCCCTGTTTTCCTGTTTTAAGCATAAGTTTTTCGTTATTGGGGATTGCTGTGTCTGTGTGTTGGGACCATAAAATTTTATTGGCACACTGTAGTTTTCTCATATGTAGTCTGGCAAATGGAACCAAGATTATGCATGATGCCAGTAAATCTGTTGTGCTTGCTTTTTTTGTCTCCTTGTATCAGGCAGTCGTCCAGGTATGGATAAATTTGAATTCAGTAGAGCCAAAGGGCAATGCTGGGAGAATTGATAGTGCTCTGATCCTGCAGAAAATCTGAGGTATCTTGCAGAGATTGGTCGAATGGGGACGTGCAGGTGCCCTCCTTGAGATCTAGAGTTATCACATTTTGAATTTTGGGACAATGATGTAAGTATTAACTAGGAATAGTCTGGAGTAGAACCCTTCACAGCTCTCATGTTTGCTAACTCCATTATCTGTTGTAGAGCAGTCAGGAAAGGACAATTTTGGCAGGCTAGTTCCTGCTAAACCTTGGGGTTGAACCTGCAAGAAATCTTTAACTGTCTGGACTGATTTTGCCTTTTCTTCCATTTTCTTCATAACCTGCTGGGCAGGTGTACCAAACAAAGTTGTTTTATCCATGCCTTCTAATTACAGTGCCAGTCATGGCTGATCTAAATAAAGCCTCCAGTGCATCATAGCCACATTTTAAAGAATGGTTACTAACTTGCTGTATGTTATTTACCATTTCTAATACATATTTCTTATCAAGAGATTCATCAGTGGTTAGCTTTTAGTTAACTGATCAAGCATAAACTCTTGGTATTGTATCATGTGAAACTGACAGTTTAGCTAGCTGAGAGAGTGGCTGAAGAGAAGGAACAGGGTTTTTACTGCCTTGGGACCCTGGGAAATAGTTTGGGTCTGCAAGAGGGGGCCTTGTAAAGGTGGTGATGAGTATCTGGCACCCTGTAAAATCTGTCTGGTTTGAGTCTGAAAATCTGTGCTGCCATTGAACTGTTCCCCATGGCATGCAAAAGGTTCAAAAAGGAATTCTTCTCTGGTGGGAAGCAGCTGGAATAGTTGTAGAGATAGATTCAGCTGTATTTTGATCAGTTTTCTCGGTTTCGGCGAAGCCGAGACACCGTGGTTTGCTTAACCATGGTTACAGGTTAAACAATTATTAACTTTTCTGACATCGGCTGAGGCAAGAAAGAGTCATCCGACACCCGGCACACAGCTTCTCGCTTGGCGCCACGCGGCAAGAAAGACTGAAGAAAAGTCCAACAGAGATGGGGACGAAGGTGCGATGCGACAGAGCGGACCCGGACTTTGGATCCGGCGACGACTGAAGGGCTGCCTGACGACAGGACAACCCAGTTGTTATGACTGCAGATGCATCCATGAAGGACATCCACATTGCAAAGTATGTTTTCTCACTTGTTCAGCAGCATGCAATAAATCCTGCATTTCTTTAATATTAGGAGGATCTGAATCTGGAAGCATTTTTTGTTTCAACTGAGACATCAAAAATTGCTTATATTTTAACATATGAAATTGGCAATTTAAGGCTCTCATTGCTAAAGTTGCAGACGTATATACTTTCTTTCCCCATCTGTCTAATGCTCTGGCATCTCTGTCCGAGGGAACTGGATTCTTTGCTGATGAAGCCTTAACTCCTCTGGGTCCCTGAGAAATAGTTTCAGGGTCAGCAACAGGGCTTTTATACAGAAATTTGTGAGAGTCAGGGACTCTGTAGTATCTGTCAGGTTTAACTGGGGCTGGAGGTAAGGAATCAGGATTTAAGCTGAATTCAGTATGCAAATCATCCACAATGTCTAACACTGGCGGAATAGCTAGGGGTCTGTGTTGAGGTAATAAAAGGAAGTCTCTGAGCCTTTTCTTGGATTCTGAATAATCCTGGCCTTCCCAATGGAAATGCTCCCTCATGGTATGTAAGGTTTCTCCAAAGGAGTAGTCCTCAGGCGGAGAGGCTGATGGAATTGATTCCTCAGCATCAGAATCCTCATAATGGGGTAAAGAATATCCTAGGTCTGAGGATGAATTGGAAGAAATGGACATCTGGTCGGATGAGTCATAGTCTGCATCCTGTCTAGGCCTTTTATGGAGGGGGATGGGAACCCCTGATCAGAGTGATTAGGTCTTTGGCCATGTTGAGCATTTGTTTCTAAGGCATAGGGGCCTGTCCTGGAGAATGCTGTATTTGTTTCTTTGTTTTTAAAGGAGGCTTAGACTTAGCAGAGGGTTTAATGCTTAACTGAGTAGGTCTGAAGACACCCTCTGAAAAGTACAGTTTTGTACCTACCATAAATGTAGATGTCCGATAGGAATGCATCTGCAGTCCTTACAAATGGGTTGTCCTGTCGTCAGGCAGCCCTTCGGTCGGCCGGATTCCAAAGTCTGGGTCTGGCCTCGGCTGGTGTCGCACTTCACCCGACGTCATAGCTGCAGTTATTCGGGTATAAAGGCATCAGCCGACGCCATTTTCCTCAGTGTTTCTTGCCCCAGATGCCAGGTGCCATCTTGGAAGGCTAAATTTGGATAAATGCCAATGTTTCCAAATAGTAGAGAGCAAACACAAAAATAAGCATGTATGTACATATATACAAACAAATACACCATAATAGATCCCCCCAGCTAGCTATAAGATGGGCAAATACCCTAGGAGTACCACAGAGGGGAAAGGCGGGTGGGTAATTCTGACTGCAGATGCATTCCTATCGGACATCTACATTTATGGTAGGTACAAAACTGTACTATGTCCTTCAAGGATGCATCTGCAGTCCTTACAAATGGGTAGAATACCATAGCCAAACTAGGGGAGGAGGAAAGAAGAGATTATGGTGTAGTTAGGATCCCTTGCAAAACAGCAGTGGCAAAACCTGCTCGGGATCTGGAGTATAAGGGTAAGGATCTGGAGTATAAGGGTAAGTTATAATGCTTGGCAAATGTATGCACGGATGTCCAAGTAGCAGCCTCTATAATGTCCTTGGTAGCCACTCCTCGTAAGAAAGCTGTGGTAGTGGCTGTAGCCCTTGTAGAGTGAGGCCTGATGTTCTCTGGAGTTTTCTTTCCATGGTAGGAATAACAAAATCTAATGCAATTTCCTATCCACTTGGAGATTGTCTGTTTTGAAATTGCTTTTCCTTCCCTTCCTGTTACATATGCTACCAGTAGCTGGTCAGTTTTTCTATTGCCCTTGGTCCTGTCCAGGTAGTAGCGTAACTGTCTATGTACATCCAAGGTATGCAACAGTCTTTCTCCCCTGTTCTGTGGGTTGGGAAAGAATGTAGGTAGGTGGATAGACTGATTTAAAGATACTCTGGATACCACCTTAGGCATAAAAGTAGGATTTGTTCTCATGGACACTATCTTGATGGAAGATCAGGAAGGGTTGTACTGCCATTAATGCCTGAAGTTCAGATACCCTTCTTGCTGAAGTGATTGCCAGCAGGAAAGCAGTCTTCCATGATAAGTATTGTAATTCTGCTGTTGCTGCTGGTTCGAAAGGAGGAAGTGTCAATTTTTCTAGCACAAAGTTCAAGTCCCATGCTGGCAATGGTGGTTTCCTAGGAGGTTTTACATTTTTAATTCCTCTCAGAAACTGCCTGAGCAGAGGATGTGAGAAGACAGGAGGGTCCAAGCTGTATTCTGCTGAAATTGCTGATGCATGTATCTTGATGGAAGAATAGGACAGGCCTGTGTGGAAGAGCTCTGACAAGTATTCCAGGATGTTGGCTATGTTTACCAGTGACACATCTTCTCCCTTTGCAGTACTCCAAATGAGATATCTTTTCCATTTTGCTGCATAATTTTTCCTTGTTGAGGGCCTGCGAGCCTCAAGGATAATGTCTTTAACCCATTGTGATAAATTTGGGTTAATTGATCTTATGAAATGTTCCAGGCAGTCAGCTGCAGAGTTTTCAGGCTTGGATGCAGGATGTTGTAGTTCTGTGTTAACAGCAATGGAACCAGGGGTAGTGTCCATATTTGTTCCAGAGACATGCTCCTTAGTAGTGGGTACCAATGCTGCCTTGGCCAGTCTGGAGCTATCAGAATGATCCTTGGACGGTCCTCTTTGATCTTCAATAGCACCTTGTGCATCAAAGGAAGTGGTGGGAATGCATATGCTGTCAGGTTTTTCCAACTGAAGGATAGGGAGTCCACCTTCCAAGCAAGTGGGTGGTACGTCCTTGTGCAGAATTTCTTTAGCTGGTGATTGCGTGGGGATGCAAATAAGTCTATTTCTAGGAGTCCCCATTTTCTTGTAATGGCTTTGAAGATGTCCGGATGTAGCATCCATTCGTGGGCATCCGTGATAGTCCTGCTTAATATGTCTGCTAGAATGTTTTCTTTTCCTGGTACAAAAATTGCTTGTAACTGAATGTTGTAGCTCAGAGCCACATTCCATAGGTCCAGTGCCATCCGGCATAGAGGGTATGAATGTGTGCCTCCCTGTTTGTTGATGTACCACATAACTGTGGTGTTGTCTGTCCTTATCAACTGACCTTCTCGGAGAAATGGTCTGAATGTCTGGATTGCCAATTTTACTGCCAGCATTTCTTTTAGATTTATGTGTAGGTGCAGCTGGTCTTGAGTCCATAAGCCTTGAATGCACTTGTCCAGCATGTGGGCCCCCCAACCGAGGTCTGAGGCATCCGTCGTGATGGTTTGGCTTGGTTGAATGCTGTAGAAGGGCAATCCTGTGTTTGACTGACAGGCCTGCGCCCACCATAGGAACTCTTGCTTCAGGCATGGGATTATTGGAATTTTGGTTTCTAGGCTGTGCTTGTGTTAAGACCATAAATTCTTTAGGTACCACTGTAGCTTTCTCTTATGCAGTCTGGCATGAGGGACCAATATTATGCAGGATGCCATGAAGCCCAGGGCTTGCAGTACTTTCCTTGCTGTTAGATGGTTCTGCTTGGTTAATGCCAAGAAGTAGAGAGGTAGTTGCTCTTGCTTTTCTGCAGTTAGGAATGCCATTTGCTTTGATGTGTCCAGCTCTGCACCCAAGAAGGTTATTCTTTGGGATGGTATCAGCCTTGACTTTTTTATATTGACTGTATATCCCAGGGCTTGTAGCAGGCAAATGACTCTTTGTAAGTCTGCTGTTAGCTTGTTTTTGTTGTCCGCTTGTATCAGGCAGTCGTCCAGGTAGGGGTAAATTTGGATTCCTTGAAGCCTGCAATGAGCAATTACTGATGCCAGGCATTTCGTGAACACTCTGGGCGCAGTAGATAAGCCAAAGGGCAATGCTGAGAATTGATAATGCTCTGATCCTGCAAGAAATCTGAGGTATCTTCTGCAATTTGGTCGTATGGGGACGTGCAGGTATAACTCCTTGAGATCTAGAGTTACCAGCCAAGACTCCTTGCCCAGCATGGGAAGAAGCTGCTGTAGAGTCAGCATTTTGAATTTTGGAACAATGAGGAATGTGTTTAAAGCGGACAGGTCGAGAATAGGCCTCCATTTGTTCTCTTTTCTTGGTACCAGGAAGAGTCTGGAGTAAAATCCCTTTCCTTGCTCCATAGATGGTACCTTTTCCACAGCTCTCATCTTTAACAATTGAGATATTTGTTTTAGAGCTTCTGTCTTTTGATTTGGCGGTAGGTTTGGCATTCCTCTCTTCCCTGGTAAAGTATGGAAGTGGAACCTGTAGCCTTGGTCTATTCTCTGTAAAATCCACTTGTCTCTTGTGATGTAATGCCAGTTTATTGAGAATAAGGCTAGCTTTCCGCCTAAGGGTGCTGCTAGTTGATCCCTGGTAGGCGGTGCCAGAGCCAAGTCACTGTGATTGTCCTGTTGCAGTGGTGGTGGCTGTGTCTGTGTCTCGCTGGTTGTTACCCTGCCACTGGCGTCCCCTGTAGGCACCCCTGGATTGGTTTCTGCCTCTTGATCGCCTATTCCTGCCTCTCTGTGCTTTAGAGGAGTCTGGAAAGGACCAAGTTTTGGAGGGCCAATTCCTGCTAAACCTTGGAGGTTGGACCTGTAAGAAATCTTTCACTGTTTGTACAGATTTTGCCTTCTCCTCCATCTTCTTCAGTACCTGTTGTGCAGGAGAACCAAATAAATTGGCCTTGTCCATGGGAGCATCTAACAGTTTTGATTTGACATGGTCGGTAAGGCCTGCTCTTTCAACCATGCATGCCTTCTGATAACTGTGCCAGTCATGGCTGATCTAAAGGAAGCCTCCAGTGCATCATAGCCGCATTTTAAAGAATGGTTACTAACTTGCTGAATGTTATGTACCATTTCCTGAACATACTTCTTATCAAAAGGTTCATCAGAGGACAGCTTTTTAGTTAACTGGTCAAGCATAAATTCTTGATATTGGATCATATGAAATTGACAGTTCAAGGCCCTAGCTGACAGAGTAGCAGAAGTGTAAACTTTTTTACCCCATCTCTCCAAGGACCTGGATTCCCTTTCAGAGGGGAGGGGATTTTTAGCAGAGGTAGTTGCTACAGCCTTAGGCCCCTGGGAGATAGTCTCGGGATCTGCAAAAGGAGCCTTGTATAAATGGTGATGCGTGTCCGGGACCCTGTAGTACCTATCGGGCTTAGCAGGGGCCGGAGGTAATGAATCGGGAGCAGTACAAGCATCATTAAATGCATCATCTACAACAGAAAGAACTGGAGGTATACCTAAAGGCCTATGTTGTGGTAAATGCAAAAAGGTTCTAAGCCTTTTTCTGGAGTCAGAAAAATCTTGGCCCTGCCACTGAAATTGTTCCCTCATAGCATGTAAGGTTTCCCCAAAGGAAAATTCCTCAGGCGGAGAGGCAGAAGGGATGGACTCTTCAGCATCAGAGTCTTCGTAAGGGGAAGAAGGAGCCTCTGGAGGGTCTGTATTTTCTGAATCATCAGAGGAATCATCTGTGGACACTGGCTCAGGGGGCTCTGCTCTAGGCCTCTTCTCTGGAGGTGGATGAGAGGCCCTGTCTGGATGAGGTTGGGATCCCCGGATTAAAGAAATAAGATCCTCTGCCAAGGAAAGCATTTGGGAACTGGAGCTGGGCCTGTGAGAAGGGGTCTTAACAGGCACAGATTTTGTAGCTTTAGCTGCTTTAGCCCTGGCAAAGGCCTTAATGGACATGGCTGCAGGAGACCTAGCAGCTCCACTTGCAGGAGTTGAGATATCCAAGGGAATAGTGTCAGATAATTCCTGAGAAACCGCAACCGCAGGCTGGATTTCAGAAGCCGATTCCACCAGGTTTGAAGAGGCCTCGGTAGAAGGCATGTTTTCGGCCGAAGGAAGAACCGGTTGCTCGGTCCTTTTCCTTGCGTTTTTTGGATATTTGTGAAGTCGGAGTATCCGACGGCATAATATAAGCAAAATCAGAGCCAAAAAACTGCTCAGCAAATTCAGACCGACGTCTAAGCGTCCGTCGGTTAAAAGAACCACAGGCTAGACAAGCTGCGACGTCGTGGTCTGGGCCTAAACAAGGTAAGCAGTAAGAGTGGAAATCTTTATGAGGTATTTGTTTCCCACAAGTTAAACAATTATTCACTTTTTCTGACATCGGCTGAGGCAAGAAAGAGTACTTAGCTTTTTAGAAGTCTTCGAAGTAGCATTCGGTAGTAGTAATCTCTGGTTCTGACCGACCGGCACTTGCGAACAGCTTCTGCTTCGGGCGCCACGCGGCAAGAAAGACTGAGGAAAATGGCGTCGGCTGATGCCTTTATACCCGAATAACTGCAGCTATGACGTCGGGTGAAGTGCGACACCAGCCGAGGCCAGACCCAGACTTTGGAATCCGGCCGACCGAAGGGCTGCCTGACGACAGGACAACCCATTTGTAAGGACTGCAGATGCATCCTTGAAGGACATCTGCGGGTTGCTCAGCTACTCCGGATTCCTCTGTAGAGTTATTCTCGGTAGGCTGAAAAACTTGTGTGTCCGAAGGCCCAGCCATCTCCATGTGGGAGTCGGAGGCGGCCTGTGAGTCTGCAGAAGCGGTCGTCAGGGGCTGCGAAGGCGCCTCGCTGAAAACCGGAGAACCGGCGACTGGCCTAGAAGAGGCTTCATCATCAGTTTTGGGCCTCGGATGCCTGTCCTTGTCTTTGAGCTTTTTATGTATACCGGTCGTCGGAAGTTCCGACTGCAAGGTGTAATTGAATTTTCTGCCAAAATAATGTCAGGCAAAAATCAAACCGACATTTAATAGGTTCATAGGTTCAAACTAGGCTATCTGCCCTAGGGCATTTATAAGCCTAGCCACAGTATGTTTGGCTTTCGCCACCCATTTTAAATTAATTTTGCTATGCCCTTTTTCGAGGTTAGTATACTGTGCCTCTGTCTAACAGTGACACAGAAGTGATACCCGGGGTAAACCTACGATCTCCCATCCACTCATCAAGATTCCTCTTGAAGAGAGGCAATGAGGGACTCTGCCTAACCTGGACTGGGATTTTATTCCAGAGTGAAGTGAGCCTTTGGGTTATGAATCTGTCCCTCCAGCATGTCCTATTTATTTCAGTGCTGAGGTTCAAGTCTCTCGAGCGTGTAGCTCGATGGGATTTGGATTTTTTTGAGGTGCAGCATGTCCCTTAATTCCGGGTTGGACATGGCTTTATACGTCAGGCACAGGTCGCCTCTGAGCAGGCGGTATGCCACTGAGTAGAGCTGGAGTTTCTAATAGTGCGCTTGTTAAACCTAGCACAAAACCGACAACCAGTGACGTCGTGGTCTGGGCCTAGGCATGGGATACAATAGGAATGGAAATCCTTATGAGGTATTTGCTTCCAACAAGAAATACAATTATTAACTTTTACTGACATCGGTCTGAGGCAAGAAAAAGTTTCCCCAACGGGGTACTTAGCTTTGTAGAAGACTTCGGTTCTGGATTCGGAATGAAAATCTCAGGAGTCGGCCGACCGGCACTTGCACACTGTTTTTGCTTTGGGCACCGCACGGCAAGAAAGACTGAAGAAAATGGGGTCGGCTGCATCTTTTATACCCCTGCCGCAATGACGTCAGGGAGGAGGTGACAGCGACCGACGCCGGACCAAGACTTTGGAACTCAGGCCGACTGGGGAACTGCCTGACGGCAGGATAACCCAAGTGTAATGACTGCAGCAGTGTTAATACGATGAACATCTATAATTTACCAAATAAAGGAGGTAACTAAACAATACTGCTTCCTTGTACTGGAACAACAGAAAAACAAAGGTGACAATGAGTATACCAAAAGCTGAGTGGCAAAGGAAACTCAGCCAAAACAGCCAAGAAAGAAATTCCTCTCATTCATGCAGGATGGGGGGGAAGGACGCAAGAAGGAAGGAGAGATACAGGGCAACAAACATGGAACGTTATGCTAAGAACCTAACTTCTTTATGTTATGTTGTCCATCTCGCCACCTTCCTTCTATCTGGTTGGGTCAGCGCTCCCAGCACCTAAATCCTGGGTGGCTCACTGGAAGAGAGACTTCAGAACCGTGGAACCAAAAGATGTCCTTTTCCGAGAGGCCACGTCTACTTTGTAATGATTAATGAAGGTATGGGGAGTAGCCCATGTTGCTGCTGCACAAACAGTATCTAATGAAAGCGTGGGTTGAACAGCTATGGAGGGAGCCAGGGATCAGGTAGAGTGTACCCTTAACTTTCCGGGGACAGACATTCAGAGACTCATAAGCATAAGTAATAACATTGGACAGCCATTTTGACAAGGTCACTTTGGAAACTGGTGAGCCTGGCATACTCGGTGAGAAGGATGCAAACAGCTGATCTGATTTTCTGATGTCCTTGGTTCTTTGAAGATAAAATCATAATTGCCTGTGGACATCCAATTGATGTAGCTTATACTCTGCCTTGTTGCCATAATTTGGAAATAATACAGGGAGTTGAATGGACTGATTCAAATTATACTCTGAACAGACATTTAGTAAGAAGGAAGGATTTGTTCTCAGAGATCCTCTATCCTTGTGAAAAATCATATAAGGAGGGAGGATGGAAAGTGCCTGTAACTCTGAAACTCTTCTAGCTGAAGTAATTGCAATCAGGAAGAGAGTCTTCCATGATAAGAATTTAAGAGGACAAAAAGCGGCTGGTTCAAAGGCAGGGAGGATTAGAGCCGCTAGTACTAAATTTAAAATCCCAAGGATGGAGAGGTTCTCGGATGGGAGGCATTAATAGAGTAGCACCTTTTAAAAAGGCCCTACATAGCTTGTGGGACATGACGTTAAAACCCCTAAGACCCACATGAAAATTGGAAATAGCAGCCACCTGAACTCGAATCGTAGCAGTCGCTGTTCCTTTCATAAAAGTTTCGGCCAGGAAGTCCAAAATGTTTGAAATTGGTGCTGTAAATGGATCAACGTAATTTTGTTCTGCCCATTAAGAAAACCTCTTCCATTTACTAGCGTAAAGTTTTCTAGTAGTTGGTTTGTGAGAAGAGACTAGAATATGTTGAACCATAGGTGATATATCCGGAAGCCTGGCTAGGACTGTAAGCGGAGAAACCAACCAGATCTGACGAGGCCAATAAGGAGCAATGAGGATCGACATGCGACTCAACGACTTTGCTTTCTGAGGAACTTTTGGAATTAGAGGAAAGGCATAAAGAATCCCAGGGGGCCAATCGTGGACAAGTGCATCTCTGGGTGACTGTCCCAGTGGGGGAACTAGGGTAAAGTAGCTGCTAAATTTGTTGTTTAGGTGTGAGGTGAAAAAAATCGCAGCATGGCTGGCCCCATCTGCGGAAGATCATATCCATCACATCTCGTTTCAGAGACCACTCGTGGGGCATGAGAAAGTACAGTTGTGTACACTTACCATAAATGTAGATGTTAGAGTATATTCACTGTTGCAGTCATCACATTTGGGTCATCTGTTTGTAGTAGCCCTCAGTCGGCCTGATTAACAAAGTCTTGGGTCCTGCATCAGTTGCGGTCTCAATCTTCCATGACGTCAGGTAGTCAGGGGTACAAAGCATGCAGCCAACGCCATTACAAGTTTTTCTTGCCAAAATGTCAGGTGCCCCCCCAATGGGAAGAAATAATAAAAAAAAAATATATATATATATATATATATATATATATATATGGATCTAGGACTATTGAACGAAAGTTCAATAGTCCAAATCCACAATACCTGAACGCACTTTAACTCAAGCACTTTCACCGAAAAAGTGCTTTCGTTAAAGTCCGTTCAAAAAAAACAACAAAAAAAAATAAATAGTCTTTTATGCAGGGATGCAAGCCTCCATGCACCCCCCACACCCCCCTACTTTTATATTCTCACTCCGAGGTTGCACTACAGTGGGGAAAAGGAAATTCTCGCTTAACCGCACCATAGTGCTACCGGCACAATCAGCATAAATAACTGAAAGTGCTGCTTCGGTAAACAGCACTTTCGGTTATGTACGTTCAGTGATTTCTGCTTGGGCAGAAAATGCCGTCTGGGATCTGTACGGATCCTATATATCGAGCCTGCAATTATTTATACAGCTATGGATCCGAGCTCCTAGCTCCTCCCCTCACCCATAATCCCCTGCCAACCCCAATTGACCTCAGATCAAGTTTGCCCTCTTATATACCTGAAAAGGTATCCCAAAAAGGAAAAAGGCAGGAATAATACTAAGTCTTCTGAAGGCCAGGGGGAAGGGGGGGGGGGATGGTTGCAGACAAATGAAGACACCTACTCAGATGGAACGTTATGGTGAGTACATAACTTCTAAATCTGAAGTAGGGACTTCATTTGTCAGCAACCTGTGGGACAGAGTCCCCAGCTACCTGAATCTTGGGTGGCCATCATGGAAGGATGTTCCGGAGCACTGCGGAGCCAAAGGATGCTCTACCTCTGGAGGTGATGTCCAGCTTGTAGTGGTGAATAAAGGTATGAGATGAGGCCCAAGTGGCTGCCGAGCAAATATCATCCAAAGGGACTCTAGATCTGAATGCAGTAGAAGTAGATATGGAACGAGTGGAGTGAGCATGGACCCATTGAGGTGCAGATCTCCCAGAAGCCTCATAAGCCAGACGGATACATTGGGAAATCCAGTGTGATAAGGTGACCTTCGAAACAGCTTTACCTAAATGGAATTTAGAAAAGGAGACGAACAGCTGATCAGATTGTCTGTGACCAGCAGTTCTATGAATATAGAAACGCAGCTGCCTGCGCACATCTAACGAGTGCAGCTTGTATTCTCCTTTATTCTGGTAATTATGGAAGAAAACAGGGAGATTGATGGACTGATTGATACTGGTTTCTGAGGCCACCTTGGGTAGGAAGGATGGATTGGTCCTGAGGTACACTCTATCCTGACGAAAAACCAAATAAGGGGGTTTTACGGAAAGAGCTTGAAGTTCTGAAACTCTTTTCGCAGAGGTGATGGCTACTAGGAAAGCTGTTTTCCAAGACCGGTATTTAAGATCAGCAGAGGCAGCTGGTTCAAAGGGGGAAGCAGTCAAGGCCTGAAGAACTAGCGATAGATCCCAAGGGGGTATAGATTCTCTGATCGGGGGCCTAAGCAAAAAGGTACCCTTGAGGAAGGTTTAACATAGTTTAGCGGACATCAAGGGACCAGTCTCATGACCTACATAGTAATGTGAGATGGCTGCCAATTGTACCTTGACTGTCGAACAGCTAGCCCCTTGATGAAAAAGCCCTGTAAGGAAGTCCAAAACTGACATCAGCGGAGCAGTAAAGGGGTCCACATTATGATGCTCCGCCCAAACGGAAAAGCGCTTCCATTTACTGCTTTAAACCTTCCTGGTGGAAGGTTTATGCGCTGCCACCAAGATGGCTTTGACTGGAGAGGAGATACCGGGAGTCCTTATTAAGAGTGGAACTGGAGCAGCCAAGCTGTTAGCTTCAGGCTGTCCAGATTCGGGGTCGGTAAGCCTGATGGGTGGGAAATCAGATCCAGACTGGGATCTAGAATCCAGGGAGGATTCACCAAGTGAGACCACAGGCAAGGGAACCAAGTTTGTCGAGGCCAGAATGGGGCAATGAGGATCATCTTGCTCCCCAACCGAGAGGCTTTCTGCAACACCTTTAGCATCAGGGGTCGAGGAGGATAGGCATAAAGTAGACCAGGCGGCCAAGCATGCACTAGAGCGTCTCTCGGGGCTTCCCCTGTTGGGGGAATCAGGGTGAAGAAGTTGTTGCATTTCGTATTTGAGGGAGAGGCAAAAAGATCGCAGCAGGGTTGCCCCCATTTTGCAAAAATCTGCTTTGCTACACGGGAATTGAGAGACCACTCGTAAGGGGAAAGAATAGTGCGGCTGAGTTTGTCCGCCAGGATGTTGGACCGTCCCGGAATGTGCGTTGCGATTAGAAAGTGGTTGGTGGAGATCTTAGAAAGTGGTTGATGGAGATCGCCCATTCCAACACTCTCATGGCCTCTCGGCATAGAGGATAAGACCTGGTTCCCCCCTGTTTGTTGATATACCAGACAACTGACATGTTGTCCGTCTATATCGCAATGGTTCCGACGGGAAGAAGGTTGTGAAGTGCTTGCAACGCTAACAGCACTGCCCTCATCTCCAGAACATTGATATGCAGGGAGGTCTCTGAGTCGTTCCATGTGCCTTGGACTGTTCTGCCTGAGCAATACCCCCCCCCACCAGAGGCGAGAAGCATCCGTGGTCACTGTGACTAGGGGAGGTGGGGCGCAGAAGGGCCAACCTGTATGGAGGTCTGGGGAATGCAGCCACCATAACAGGGCCCTCCTGCAAGCTTTGCTGATCGAGACAGGGTGGTGGAGAGGGAGAAGCTGGAAAGACCACTGCACTTGAAGGGTCCACTTTAACACCCTCATGTTTAGGCGAGCGTATGGGAGAAGAGTAATCGCCGCTGCCATAGAGCCCAGTGCCCTCAGGACCAATTCCGTGGGAGGAGCTTCTGACTGGAGGATGGCCCGCACATGAAGACTGAGGTTGTGTAATCATTCCGAAGTGAGGTAGGCTCGAAGACTTCTTGTATCTAACCTGGCCCCTATGAAGTCTATCACTTGTGTTGGAGCAAGGGAGGACTTGTCCATATTGATCGTAACGCCTAACCGGGGGGCTAGGCGAAGAAAAAAATCTCTGGCTGAGCAGAGTAGTTGCCTTGTTGGGGCGGTCAGGAGCCAGTCGTCCAGGTACGGGAAGACCTGCATTCCCTGGAGTCTCAGGTGGGCCGCTAACACTGCTAAGACTTTGGTGAACACCCTGGAGGCTGTGGTGAGGCCAAAGGGAAGGACCCTGAACCGAGAGTGGCTGGCTCCCAGCCGGAAGCAGAGAAACCTCCTGGATCGCCTGTCCATTAAGATGTGGTAGTACGCATCCTTGAGGTCTATAGAGCACATCCAGTCGTTCTCCCGTAACAGGGGGAGAATGGATTGAAGAGTGACCATTCGGAATTTCTCCTTGGTTACCGCCAGGTTCAAAAGGGAGAGGTCTAGGATTGGTCTCAGGCCCCCCATCTTTTTTGGCACCAGAAAGAACATGGAGTAAAACCCTAATCCGAGCTGGTCTGGGGGGACGGGTTGGATGGCCCTTTTCGAGCAGCTGCCGGATTTCCGCGGCTGCAGCCTTCCTCTGATCGGGTGGTACATCGGGGAGGTTCTGGAGTCTGGGGACATGAAACATAGGGATTTTGTAACCTCTGGATATAATCCGTAGCACCCAGCGGTCTGACGTAATGGACTCCCATGCCGCCAGGTGCCTCGAGAAGCGCCACCCCCCCCCCGACTGCCTCCAGAGTGGAGCAGTCGGGCAACCCCTCAGGGCTGTTGCGTGGGCCGATCAGAGAAGGATTTTCTGGACCCAAAATTTCTCGGTGCCCCTCTGCCTCTAGGGCAGCGTCCTCCCTGTCCTCCTCTGCCACGGAAGGACTGGTTGTCCGGAGCAGGTTGGGAATGCTGCGATTTCCAGAACCACATCTTCTTCTGCCCCTTTTGGTTCTTGGAAAAGGACCTCTGGGGAGCAGAGAAGCGGACTCCGACGGCAGACAGCGTCTTCCCGTCCTTCTCGCTCTGGACAAGTGTCTCGCGAATGGTTTTGCCAAACAAGGCAGAACCATCAAAGGGGGCATTCGCAAAGGATGCCTTAAAGGGCTCCACGAAATCACAATGTCGGAGCCAGGCCTGGCGCCTCATCACTAGGCCCGCTCCACTGGCTCTAGCGGCTCCCTCCATAGCGTGAGACAGAAGCCGCATAGAGGTGTTGGAAACAGATCTGAGAGTGGCCATACGAGTGGAGTACAATTGCTTGTCCTCCGCCGACATGGACTCCGGGGGGGAAGCAGCATACTCTTTGATAAGATCGCGCTGCATCCTGATGACATGTGCCATGTAGTTCAAAGACCTTACCGAGAAGGTCGCTGAACTGAATACCTGCTTCCCAAGGCGATCCATCAATCGAGACTCCTTGCTCGGAGGATGGACCGAGGGACTCTCCTGAGCTAGTTCCCTCTTAGTGGCTGCCGCCATCAACATGGCATCTACAGGGGGACCCTTGCTCCAATGGGGACGGTCTGCGGGGGGGGCTCAAGATCCTGTCCGGGTGCTTGGGAATAGGCTCCACAGTGTCCGGCTCCTTCCACGCCCTAGTGGTCACAAGGTCCACCAGGGGGTCGGCCGGAGGGGACCCCCAAGAGGTAGACGGGCCTGCTTCGAATGCCTCCAGGAACACGGACTCATCGGAGGAAGCCTTGGGGGCAGACCCCCCCCCCGAGCCTAAGCATTTCCATGATGTCTCCAAAGGAGACATCAGGGGGTGATCTTGGGGAGCCTACCCCTTCATCCAAGTCCGTGTCCTCTGTTAAGG